>NW_020451272.1:0-14326 GCF_003343035.1 Apteryx rowi
CCCCCCCCACTTCCTTTTCTCCTACTGCTCATGTATCAGCTTGCTTTTTCTGTCTTCTGCTTCTCCACTGCGCAGTGCTCCCCCTTTGATTTTCTTGGACTAGTTTCAGCCATAGGCTTGATGCTGCTTTTCCCTTTTTACAGAAGGCATCCCTCCTGCCCCCCCCCCCAATCCCCTGCCAGACTTGAACCCTTTTTCTCTTGAGCTCAGAAGTCAGCGAGTGTTTTGTTAGCTGTTTTCCTCTGTACACAGCTTGTCCCTCCCTTCTAACCCTTAAATAAAGCTGTAGTCTTTCTTGGACTGGCTTGCGCCTTGTGCATTTGGCAGTTCTCCCTTAGGAGAAAGGTCTGAACCCTGTGCAACAATTTTCCTTCATTGCTGATGATTCTTCTCTCCTGATTTCTGCTTCTCTACACTTCATATGGCATGTTTTCCACCATATCTTTATTCTGGCAGCTCATTGCAGACCTGCCTCTGCTTAAGACTTGCTGAGGCTCTTCCTGAACTATGCTCCATATCTGAGAACAGGAGGAGCTGTCTCAATCTGTCAAGGGAGCATGGATGAACATTTGCTGTGTTTCTCTATAAAAAACGTGCTTTAAAATTGACATTGTGGGCAACTTGGCTTCTTCTATGGAGTTCGACAGCAAGAATAGCTGGCAGGTTGGGGCACAGACTCAGCTGGAGGCTTACTTGGTTACATCTTCATAAAACTCTAATACTAAGTGCATTAAAATTGGTTCATTGCTAGCAGCTTTGATAGAAAAAAGAACAAGAATATATATTGCAGTACTCTGACTTCAGAGCTTCCCAGAAGACTAGATGCACAAAGCAGTCCAAGGTCCTGATCCCCCATGAAAATGAATAGAAATTTTGGTATCCAGCTATCTTTATGGATTTAGCTTTTCAAAGATGAAAATGCTTTCATATAATCTAGTGCAAAAGATTAGGCCCATATAAGTTCTTCAAATTCACTGATTTTATGTAGTGTTATGTATCTAAATACATTTGTGCTTCTAACCCTAAAATCCTTTTGAGATCATGTTTCAATTTAAATTCTACAGCCTTTTGAATGTTGTAGCTCTTTGGAACGTTTTTAGTATTTCAGTGCTCTTACTGTAGTCCTCTTACAGTTTTGTAGCACTTATCCCATTAATACTCTTACGATATTTATATAAAATGGTAGTACATTTGTTATGAACCTTAAATATATGCTTATGATGTGTCCTATACAGAAAAACAAAAATTTATTTGAAAGATGGATGCTGAAAATTAATTGGCTAAAGATACAGCCTGACTTCCTTCTGACAGACTAAGCTATTTAAGCTTCAATTATCTCCATAAACCAGCTATATTAGGGTTCATTGATATGGTTTTTTTTAAATGATAGCATAAAACCAGAATACCAATTTAACTTTGAATGTTAAGAAATCATTTAAGTTTCAGATAGTCTCCTGTGTTTCTGCTATAATATCAACACAGATCTGAAAGCTGTATACCACTTCAGTGCAATGCTGTGGGTGGTATGCCTGCTCTAAACACGGGTAGATGATTTCATGTCTGTCATATCTGTCTGCATAGATGTAACTTAAATAATAAGTTTTTACTAAGGTAATTTTTGAAAATAAAATTTTGCGTTCTGTTCTGCTGTGTATAAGTACGAGGGCTTTTAAGTCCACCAAAGAGACTTTGGAAGACTGTGAATGTATGCTTATATACTTAATATTGGATAAGTTCAGTAGCAATTTGCAGCAGAATGAAGATTTGAAAACCTATTGACAGAATAATGAATGCTGATTTAAATCTTCAGTTTTAAAATTTGTTGCTCCTAAATCTTGTGTGTTAAACCTGAGATTTCAAAATATTCACACTTTGAATGCCCCAGCGGTTCATTAATACAAATGAAAATGCATAGAGGGAATGAAGGTGAAATTTCATTTTAGTGCTTGAGTTTGCAACCCTCAGGATTATTCTTTGTATGTTATTCTGGTAAATCAAGATGAATTGCTAAATAGTCTTGCCAATACTTTTTTCATTTTTTGAAAGAATTACTTTTCAGTTTTCTTTGAGTTCTTGCTTTATGCGTGATTTAAAAACTGAGTCTATAGTCTGTACCTAGTTTTAGACTCTTTTGATATAGGCTATGTATTTGTGTTCATATTTGAAGGAAGATCTTGGAAGACTTGTGAAGACTAAACTTAATCTTTTTTTCAAAATACTAGTAAAACTATTTTCTTTCTTTTTTTTAAGGTGAGAATAATGGACTTCATCAGTCAATGCAACAGCCTGCTTCAGGTTACTCAAGGGGATACCATGGCAGATCAAGGGATCCATTTACTCCTCGATCAGCCCCTCCGGGCTTTTTGAGACCGCAAGCAAGACCTCCACAGCTATACTCTTCAGACAACAGAATGCATCAGGAATCTCCCATGTTTGCACAACCTCATAGAAAAGAAAATCCAATGATGCAACAGTATGCCTATCCTCCTTTTCCTCCTCCTCCTCCAGTTTTTGGCTCTGTTAACGAAATGCATCACCTTCCACCTTCAAATCTAAATATGATTTGGACAGGCCCAAACGTGTACAACCCATCATACCCATTCTTGCCGCCTCCACCTCCACCGCCTCCTCCACCACCTCCGGATAGCAATCCTTCTCAGTTCAGGCCTTACTAAGTTTTCATAAAAATCCATACAGAGAGTTGCAATTTGTGGGGAGGAAGAAAAGGCTGTCAAGACCTCACTCCTGTGTTTTGGAGATGCTTCAGTTTTCTGCAAGAATAGAACAAATCCAGAGTTGTGATGCCTTGTGGGACATTCACAGAAAATTATTTTTTTGAATATCTGTGTTTTGCTTAAAAAAAGTATGATAAAAATAACCAAGTATTAAGTAATGGTTTATTTTTATAGTGTCTACCAGGTTGGGATGATAACAAATAAAAACCTTTTGGAGACTGGTATGTAGTGGTTGAAATTTGTTTTGCAACAAATTAGAGCTTATATAAGTACTGTCTGATAGTGATGAGGATGTTCGGCATAGATGGTATTTGAATATTTTTAGATCAGTTGTATGTTGCTGTGCTAAACTGTCATTCCTTTATGTAACCATCCAATTTATGTAAATTTTGAAATCTGTGTAAATGTGGGAAATACCACTGTTAAACAGGATATATAAACTCCTGTTGTCCATATTTTAGTTAGTATGAAATTAATGAAATATGGAAAGCTGAAGCTGCATGGCCTATCCTAAGTAGACGGAGTAACTGAGGGTCTGAATTTGGACCAGGAGCTAAATTACTCAAATTTATTACTGTATGGTAGGTACAGAAGAAAAAACCCTGTAACCTATGGATTAGATGTTTTGAAATTAATTTTTGCACGTAAATCTGCATGGCTTGGGGAAATCCAACCAGTGCAATTCTGCTAGCTCCTTTTTGCTGCTAGTGGAGGAATGCTCATAGATACACACAGCAGGTCTTCAGCCTTTCTAGGAAGAGATCATCAGACCTGACAGGGAGAGAAAGTATGTCATTTCAGAACTCCCTTGTTTAATTTTGTATCCAAAATGCAGATAAAACTTGATTGCTGTAAAAATTTTATAGTCAAAACTGTCTCTTAAAGATCAAGGTCCATCAACTTTCTCAGCTTGCTGCTTGAAGGGGGGTGGTGGAATTATCAACCAAAGAGAGCCTGGAGCAAGCTTCTCCTGCCAAAAGAGTCAGTCGTACAATTGCACTTTCTCGGCCTCCACAGAAGTGCTCCAACTGATTTACTAGAATAGAAACTCTTTACTTCGCATGAAGAGGAAAAAAGTAGTGGTGGTGGGGGGACATCTCAAAGATGATTTTCCTATGGAAGAATCATGACTAGTGTCATGTGAGGTCCTGCCACTGAAAAGAATTGTCATTGGTAGAAGTGTGTGGTAAGTATTTCTATTCTCAAACTCTTACTGGCCTCAGGTTCTTTCGGTATGTATTTGAAGGCTAATAAAGCTTGGCAGGTGTTGCTTAGTATTATGACTTAGTCTAATTCCAGATAACTTGAGAATGAAGCAAAAATTTAATGCACAGATGGAGATGCCGTCTTGTCCGGATGCTGTTACTGAAAACTAAAATTTCTCCTCAGTTTGATGCTTTTGAAGTTTCATGTTTATAAATACTTCAATAATGCCCCTATTCTGTAAGTAATATCTTTAAAATGTTATTTCATAAGTATGCAACTGAGAAATCTATGTAAATCTTTCTCAAATTTTATAGCAAACAGGTAATATACAGTGGTGGCAAAATACTTCTCAGACAAAACAATAGCATTTCAGGCATTAATGTTGAATACGTTTTTTGCTGCTTTTGTTTTTTTTTGATAGTGAAACACAAGTCCAGTTCTAATCTGTTGCAAATGCTTATGTTCTRGGGAAAGGGAGAAAAGTGAATTTCTGGCTGCCTAAACCGTAGCCCAATAATACAGTATTGCCATTGCTAGTGAAAGGCCACAGACTTTATATCGAGTTTGCTAGGCCTCAGGACTGAGGCTTACCAGGTTTGCTTTGGCTGAACTCATCTTGATGTGCCTGGAGCTCTCTCTTTACTTGGTTTAGCTGTAATAGCAATTTTTACTGACCAGGTGGATATACCTGCTTGGTTTTACTTATGTTTGTATGATGCACACACAGTTTTTATACAGATGGTAGTAGCAAGTAGTTATTTTGTGCAAAATGAGATACTTGTTTTTAATGTAATGAGGTAGAGGAATACAGGCTTAGAGATATGACACAGGGTGTGGTGCAGAGGCACCCAGGCATGGGATGACAAGAGACAGGGCAGGGGCTGGCACTGGAGACCCCAGGGCTTCAGACAACTCACCAGTGGTCAGCTGAAGAAATGCAAACCTGGACAAAACTGGTTTGGGGGATAACAGAACAAAGAGTAAGTATCTAATGCATGTAAAATGCACTGTATATAGTAAAATCAGTTGTAATGTGAACTTGCAGACTGGTGAAGAAAGAGCAAGGTGTACAAGAGCGTTAGCAATCCTAAAACTGATTCCAAGCGGATCCTAGATTGAGGAGGAAGAAACCATTGCCATTAACCTTATCCTCGGGCTTGGGATGCTGATGACTTGCTGTATTCTCCCCACTGGCCCAAACTGAAGCCATCAACCTCAAGATGCGAAGGGGCAGTTGAAAGGTAAGTATACATCAGAAAAAGGGGAGATAGTAGCAAATATTCATACAACTTTAACTGTATTTTTACTATTGATACTTTGTTCTGTATAGTAGTGCTCACTTCTTTCTTTTTCTGTAATAATTAGATCTGGACTAATTTTTTTTAACTAGACTGTTAAGATTTCAGTTATGCTAAGGTGCTTCCTTTTTGCAGTAAGATTTTGCATGTAACAAAACCTAATACAAAATTAGATTACATAATGTAGTTGGATAGAAGCTTATTGTAGTACAGATTATTTTGTTAATGCTCGATAGTGAGCTGCAATACAAAATAAATGTGAGTGCACACCAAGCACTATTATGTAGAAATATAAATTTTATAGGTCTTCTGCATTTAGTGAGTACGGGTCACATTAAAGGACCTGTTAACTGAATTCAGTGAAAATCAGCCATGATCACTGAGTTTGAAATATCTGGAGATTGATTTCATTGCCCTAGAACAGGATAAGCATGCAGGTTGTATGCAACTTCTCATAGAAGACTTGAAAATAAGTGTTATAATAGACTTTTAAAGTAACAGCATCTTATTTTGAAATTAGAGCTAATGCAGCTGCCCTTTTTTCTTTTCTATCTTGAATGTAATCAGGTACCTGATGAAATTTAATAAACAATTTGTTTGAAGCAATAGTGTTTTATAGAGATTTTTAGACTCTTATTTTGTGTGCTGGATACTTTGGTAAAGCAGTGTAAACTTGCAATAATTTGGGGAGGTTAGAAACAGGTGTATTTGCAACTTCAGCAGTTTGGGGAAGGAACATAAAACTCAATACATTTGATTAAAAAAAAAAGTGGCTATGTTATGGAAATATTGCTAGCTTTTATCTTTAATTGTCAGATAGCTCTTATTTTTGTCCCCAGGGCTGTGAAGCCCTAGCTATGAAGCTTGGAAGAATTTGCCTGACAGATTTTGAGCAGCAAGAATAGCTGTTTGTGTTTGGCCTAATATCTCTCATCTATGTTTTATGCGAAGTTTTTTTTTTTTTTTTACTGTAATTGGTGTTACTACACTTCTGTGTTACATTAAACGCATTACTATGTTAAAGTGTGAGCGCAATATGCTTGCAATAAGATTACAGTAACTCGGAAGCTGAACTTAACTTCTTTGTTTCTGGGATGCCAAGTCAGTCATAGGTACAGATCCAGGGCAAATGAAGCACTTGAAATGCATCTTTCTTTTCCTTCTCTTACTGGAAATTGAACTGTAGTATACTGCAGCTCAATCCTTAGTCAGTGCTACCTAGGAGCAAGTTGAGGTTTTTAATCTGAATTAATTTGATGTATAATCCAGACAAATCAAAAAGCCAGCCAGCCAATAGAAACCATGAAATGTATATTGTGTGGACATCAGGTCCTCAGCACCAACACTCTTTACGGATCAGCTCCCATTAGTCCACACTGTTTGCTAATGTAGACTTAATGTCATGTATTCAAAACACATYGCAGTAAAACTTCTTTTCTATAGATGCTCCTTAGGCATTATTACTGTAATTAATGTTCTTAAGCGGCCCGTAAAGATGGAAAGGCTTAAAACCTCAGTCCCTTCTGGCTATCAGTAGCATCCAAACCTGACATCTATTGAAAATACCAGCAAGCAGGCATTTGCTAGGAATTCAGCAATGACATATGTCTCAGCAGCTACTTAGTTGCTGGATTAGTACACTGATATCAGAGGAAATGTTGAAGCTGGTGTTCTGTTGAGCAAAGTGGTTGAAATATATAGAATATCTTATCAAAAGAAGCATCATAAATTTATGAAGCAGGTTATGAGATACAATTATCTGGTCAAATATTTGGATGGGAGAAAAGGAGAAGAGGTGGGTCCCAGCTTCCCCAATGCTTACTGAATGCACTTTATATTAGACCCAGTGTTCCAAAATAAAAAAAGAGAACTGAATTCCAGAATTTTACCTTTCATACATACGCATACTGCTTTGCAACTCTGCTGGGTAGCAATTTGTCTTGTTCACCATGCTTTTAGTATAAGAATCTTGAAGWTACACTCTTCAATGGCCCAAGATTAGCAGGACTGGTGGAAAAATGTCATCATGCTGCGTCTTCCCTCTGGAGTAATTTCACCTGTGAATTCATTTCTTATGTTCATTATTACTAACTGTTCTATGCCACTATTTATGTCTGAATACCATCTTTTTTAAATAAATGTATGTGGTATGGGAGTACTAAGATGGCTTGCATATGCAGTGTTAAACTGTGTTTCAATTTTTAGCTAAATTGTAAGGATATATAACTTCCAATGAAAATGTCACAATAGTGTTTTTTTCCATTCAGTGAGATATAATTGGGAAGTTTATAGCAACTTCTACTCAAAAGGAGAAAGTGTGTGTGGTTTTTTTTTGTTTTTTTTCTTTTGTTCTGCTTTGTAGCTATTCTCCCCTCTCAAAGGGGGAGTATAGCAGTGCCAGCATCAGAAGTTTTGAGTCCAGGACAGAATTTTCAGAAGGCTGATGGGAGTCATCCCTATGAGCTAAAAGTAGCCAGTAGCTCAGTGACTGTCAGGTGTTTGGGCTGCGACAGTCAGGTGCACATTTTCAGTAAAGTACTGTCTTTCAGTGGGGCAATACTATTTATTTATGATTTATATGATGTCTATTTTCTGATCCAACTTAGAGTGCTATAGTAGAATCCTGTCACTTCTATAACATTTTTAGTTATTTCCTCATGTCATTTAACATTTCTTCATGGTCTACTGTACAGAGTAGGCTTAAGGCATGGAATGAATGAAGAGCCAGGGAGGGGAGAAAGTCAAGTGAAGGGAAAACAGCCATAAGGAGAGAGTTGACCATAACTGCTCTAAAGGTCGAGGTTTAACCCATAGATATACATATGGCTGCAGTAAGCTATTGTACTTTATAAATGAGTATGTACCTACGGTAACATGGGAAAAATCAAAATTAGAGGCATATGCTTGACAAGATTCCTCTTAAACTTATAAAGAAACAACATTGCTGCTTACATTTTTACTGGCTTTTAATTCCATTTTGAACATGAGTCAGCAAAAGTAGGAGGCAGACTTTTCATGGAGTTGAGCAGCAAAAGGACAAAGGACAACAAACAAGTTGTGGGTTATTTTGTTTTTTTTTCAAGGAAAATTCTGGTCAGTGCTATGGGGTGGGGGGGAAACTCGCACTGCAACAGGTTGCTCAGAGGTAGCGGAACCTGCGTTCTTGGAGGGATTCAGAACTTGGCTTTGTKCCCGTGTGATGTTATGCCCAAATTAGCCCTGCTTTGAGTGGAGAGTTGGACCAGAGGACCTTGTGAGGTCCCTTCCAACCTAAATTATTCTTTTATTCTATGTTAATACATTGTCATTTTTCTGGAGTGCTCTCTTCTCACTAGAGACTTTTTGTCTCTAAATACTAAAAGGCATGACTAGTATAGTCTGAATTGCTGGTGTTTCAGCCCAACTTTTCATTTGTGCTATTGTGCTGTTTCATTATCTTACAAATATAAATATCTAAAATATCCATGCTGTGCTAGAAGTTGGACTTGCTGTGGAAGATAATGACTGCTTCTGTTTCCCTCAATGTAAGCTGATTTGAAGAATTGTTCTTCTATTAGTTGTTTGAGAACTAATGGTAATGAAAGTCTCATTGCTGTCATTGTCTCTTAGGGGGTAAAATACTTTGTACAATTTACTCTGGGAATGATACAATGAATAAGAGCCCCCTCCCCCCAAAGAAAAGTAACTGTGAATGATTTTTAACTGTTGTTTAGCTTCCTAAAGAAGGAATTTTTCTGAAGGGTAGACCTTCTGAATCAAGCTGGTCAGTCATGCTGGTCATAAATAGTAGTGCCACACAGATGAAAAGTAGAAGCAAGCAGTTTTTTGTAAGTTATATTTATCTATTTCCAGGTTCTTTTCTACATCTGTGTGCAAGTCAAAGGTATAGTCAATTATTCTTGCTTACCAAATTTAACAGTGCACATAGTCTGTCTTTCAGATAATGAAGAAATACTGCATTTGCACAGAACAGTTGGTAATAAAATTTGCAGCAACAGGTGAAAATATGGAAAATACTGCCTAGGATGACTTGGCAAATAAAAGGATTACTATAGACATAATGCCACACATTTACAGTACTGCTGATAACCTTTCAGGGTAAAAATAGAATTTTAGAAAGCATGTATAATGAACTTTCTTTACCAGGATCACTTGAAAGTTTATTCAACACTATTGAATGGCAATGTAGAGTAATCTTCATTTGCTGTAAACAAAATCTTTGATTACTATGGAAGAATATTATTTTTTTCCTGTGGATCTGCAGCATTTAATTTTTTTATATATATATGTTGCTGAAACACAGTATTAGAACTTCCTGTATGATTTCTGAGGTGTAATGTAATGGCAGTTATGCATAATGCCTGCCACTTACTAACACAAAGGCAGCCACCTATTCACAGGGACATTTGTGAGACTATCGCATACCCTACCTTTCAATTTGGAAATAGAACTTTCTCTCTGGCTCTTCTGTGCCCATCTGAGTAAAATGAGTATACCTTTCACAAACGTAAAATAACTTACTGCAATTGCTAAACCTAATGTGGGAGTGATAATATGTATGAAGTCTCTGTTTATATTAAGTCTCAAAGGCTGCTGTTTGCAATTGGGAAGATATAATTCTTTAGTTCCTGTGACAAGTAGGGAACCAAAACCTAGGAATATCTTAATCATCAAGAATAAAATGCTATTTAATTACAAACTAATCTTCCTTAGAGATCTGTTTTTTGGAAGAAGTGATGTAGAGATAGTATTTCCCTTAACAAGAAGAAAAATGTCATTACCTATTTTCATTTACTACTCTTTACTCAATTTTTAATATGTGGATTAGCTAATCTTAGATCTCTTTTGTGAGGTTTTTATGGAGATATGGTTTGAAATAAAAATTAAAATACTTTCTTCAACACAGAGCTGAAAAGAGCATCTTTTGTGGTTTTTCAGTTGAACACCTTGGTTGAATGCTTTGACTAAAAATGAATATACTAAGTATTCATTTTACAACTGAAAAGTATACCTAAATTTTACAAGATAACTATTTGTTTAACCTATCTGTCGCATTTTCAAGCATTTGATTCCACACTTCCTAGGTTATCCTGTATAACAGTATGCCCCCAGATAGCCAAGCAAACTTAATTAAAAGTGCAAGGAAGAGGCTTATTTATCACTAATTTTCTCAAAAATCCGATTCTGCATTCAGTTGCTTGGTACACTCTTCACCATGATGCATTTATTTCACAGGTAGTTTTATGTATATCTGTACAAACCTGCAAGCCTTGGTCTCCAGCTTTACTTTGTCACCTAGCAATGTATTTAATCTTTGGCCTTGGTTAAAGCATTCTGAAAGGCAGAGAGTAGGCCAGTGTGCTTCTGCTGCTTGATGCTCCGCAACACTCACCTTTACTTACTGCTGCTTTATATGAAATGGGAGTGTGTTACCAACTTGCCTTAATCTTCTGCTTTTGGTGGCTGACTGGTTAGTTTCTTTCCCTTACAGTATACCCAATATATATGCATTATATATTCTTTCTCTTACAGGATACCTGCTTTTTGCTATCAATACAATCAGTGTCTGAAGTTGCTCAGATAGTGAAGACTTCTATCCATCCTGCATAAGGTGATGAAGTGGTGATGTTAGAGTTTGAGATGGAAACAATTACTGTGCCTAGAGCAAAATAAAGACTTGGGTAAGTTATGTAGGTCACGATGCTTTCATTGTCTGTGAGTAGAGAATCCTGTTTACTGTTTGTTTTACTGCTCCAATGTGGTGAAAAAAAGAAAGTGACTTTATTGGGAAGGAGATTAACATACCACAAAAAAGTTAGATCTGTCTGGGGGTGTCAGAGTAGGACTCTCAGATCGTCATTTTGTCACCCTCAACCATTTAAGTAAATCAACCATTCCTTTCATTGGCGAAAAAGCAGGAGCAGAAGAACAGCAAAAAGCTGTCAAGTTTTGTGTTCCCAAGGTAAAATATTCCCTATTAAGTTCAAGCTACTTTTGGTGGAGTGTATAATGTGTTGGAAGTTGAGTTTGTTGTAGCTAACCAGAGAGTAACTGTCCTTTTCTAAAAGTGATCATTCCAATTTGTCACAGAATAGGTCAGTGTCTTATACTCCTGGTTTGGAGATTCCACTTAAATTGTGACTCCAGACAGGTTTAATCTGGCTAGTATGGTGTCTGAAAAACATTAAACTTTGTATCTTGAGAGGAATTCAATTTGTATTTCAGGTGGAACTCGGGGCAAATTACTAGGTTTCTCTTTTTCCATGCTCATGAATCTAAAACAGATAGAAACTACTAAAGCCTCATCTTTAAACATTTGTGTGACATCATGAGTATATTGTAGAAAGGAATGTAAAATGTTTTTATTTAGTGGATTTTTTATCATCTTTGCACAAAATTTGCTAGAGTATAATCTTTGAATAAAGATATTTACTTTTGATTTAATTTATAGGAGGATGCATAATAAACAGAAATGTATAATTGTCTAAAAATAAACAGAATTGTATAATGTCTATGAAAATATATTTTTGTATGGTTTAAAAACTACATATAGGGGTAAGTCAGAAGTAAGACAGACAAATAATATTTGCTTTGAATATTGGTGCAAGTGAGACCTTAAAATATAGGATTTGTTAATATTCAGTGTGTGGGTTTTTTTTTTTTGGGAATGATTTGCTTTTTGAAAATTACAGACTAATCCACTTTGTCTTTTTTCAAGACTCAGGTACTGTTTTTTTTTGTTGATAATGCGGAATAAGTCTGTGTGTGATGTATTTTATATGTAGATCCCAAATTGCAACTGCGTAGTATTGCTTTCAATAATCTTGCATGCAGGACTTCAGCTTCTGAGTCTCTAATCCAAAAGCTATTACACCCCAGCTTGTTTGGTATCATCSTGTGGATGGAAAAAATGTGTATCTCTAAAGGAGCAGGATCAAGGCTACTTGATACACTTAATCTTGGTATTCTGGAATTTTTGGATTTGGTTTCACTATCCAGTGATGATAATATTCCTTAAATGAGGATTTTCTATACATTATGACTAAAAACAGGTAAACCTAAAGGTAATGCTATAGCAGATGAATCTAATAAAGTACAGAGGGACTTTAAAATAAGAACTCTAAGCTGTGTTTGGAGGAAAAAGCTTAAACAACCTCTTTTTCAACGGGCATCTGAGAACTTTGAGTCCTGTGGCACTGGCTTGGGATTTTAAACCCTAGAACCAAGTAGTATTGAAAGCGTCCACCTGTTAACCACTTAAATGTAGAGATGCAGATGTCTTAATTTCAAACTGATTCCYGACTTTGCAGCCATAGCTAGAAAGCATTCTCTCTTTCTCTGCCAGATTTCTAAGCCTACACACATTTTTTTAATTTTCTGGCTGTATCTTTAAAGTAAAAAATCTAGCTAAAATGGCTGAGTTCCTACAGGTGGTTAATCACTAATTCAATTAAGTTGTGATGTTCTGCTTCAGTCTCAGGGTAGAATACAGAAGGTGAGTGAGTAAACAAAGAATAATCAGGACTGACTCTGAACTAGCTATAATGTAATAAAAGAGGAGACATGGAAAATCGTTGAAGCATCTTTTATGCTTTGTTTAGATTCTTATTTTCAGAAGTAACCTTGGGAAGCAAATTCCCCTTTTTATGAAGGAAGAATTCTTTTGGTGAACTTCATTTACTGGAAATATTAGATCTCATGTTTTAGTATCAACATAAAGAAATTGATAGATATATGTAGAGATACACACACGTGTGCACATTAGTTTTTTCTGAACTAATGTAACATGGCTGTAGAAAGATAACTGCAAATTGTAGAGTTACTACTGCTTAACAAGTTACCTCTAGGCTGCTGAGTCATAGTGGTTAAGCTCGGTCATGATCTTACTCCATTGCACTGTGGAGTAAAATATTATTTTAAATTATCTTATCCCGTAAGACAAAGAAAGCTCTCCTTTTCTTTTTTTGGAAAACCAGTTAACATTTTCCTCTCTTTCCCTGTGGCTGCTAGGATAGATGTGCCTTGTCTTGTCTTCCCCGTGCAAATGCCTGTGCAAAGGGATCCCCACTCCTCTCACTCCAGCYGCCTTCCTTGGTGGTTCCTTGTTCTGGCCCATGCTGTATGTCAGCAGCTCAGTGCAGCCTTGTTATCACATGGAAGTTGTCCTGCCCCCTTTTCATTCTTCTTTTGGCAGTATTCGGGGTGTGGTTTCATGAGTGTTTTAAGTGGCTGTAAGAATGCACTGATGCTGATTGTGCTCTCTCCACTGTGTTCCTGTTTGTTCCTGCCTTGCTCGTTTTCTCAGTGGGATCAGTTTTCTGATCCAGCTGAAGAGTAAACCTGTTAATAAAAGATTTCAGGCAGATCTTAGTGAAGCTTACCATACGGTCCCAAAAGTGGACGATCTTCTATACTGTAGATATTGTTCTTTTTAATGTCCACATATCAGTATGATGAAACTGCAGTTTCATTGTAGTAGTGCAGTTTTTTTTCCAGATTATTAGCACAGTGAAACTGTCAGTCAAGAAATGATAATCTGGAGATTGTTCTACTGCTACTTTTTTGAAATGATTAAATTAATTTTCCTATTGTAACTTGTTTCCTATACTCAATTCTGTTGGCATGCATTATTGCATTTCTAATTCCATTAAAGTTGTGATTATAAAAGAAGATAGTGTTTTTTTAACTCAAGAAGCAATTTGATATCTTCCAGATGTAATTACAGTACTTCTTGATGACCAAGTAATCTTGATGATTAAGAATACCATTTGACAAGTATTTTCTTATTTTCACTTATAATACCAAGCAGAAACCAAAGAGACATCAAGTAGAACAGTCACATTGTAATACATAAGCAGAAAAACTTAGAAAATTCAACAAGGAAAGACACCTATTTTATCCCCAGAGAAAGAAACTCCGCATTTCTCTAAATGTTGTTCAGTACTTTAGGATGAAATTCTGCATCCAATTACATTCATTAGAATTTGCTTTGGATGCAGTAGAAGCAGAATCAAACTTTATTTAATCCTCTTTCCCTGACCCCTCAGATACAGAATAATTGTCTGAATCAATAGTAAAAAAAAAAAA
>NW_020451272.1:15231-203459 GCF_003343035.1 Apteryx rowi
CTACATTCTATTTCAAGCATCTCGCATTAGGTGCTTTGTATTGTCTTTTGGGGGGGCGGGTTTCAGAATCTAGGAAACGTATATGGGGGCTTTTTGTGTGTTTAAAATTATAAAAAGAGAAAATAAATCTACTTACAAGTGTTATGCTGCCAGTGATAAAATTCAGTAATGAGGACAAAGATGTGGAATGCTTGCAAATAACTATAAGGACAAGCATATAAATGCCCACTTGATAAATGCATCTTTCTTTATTTTGACTTAGGTTTCAAATTAAAAGCCCTAGACCTGTATGAATTATTGAATATTTTCATCTAGATAATTAAAAAATAATAGTAACATTTTGCTTTACTTTAGTGTTTCACTTAGTGCTTCACTTATATGGTAAACAATGGTTTTCTTATTTGGGGGAAAAAAAACAAATCACATGATGGGTTCCTCCAAAACCTGAACTTTATATAGTTCTTGAACTGGAAGTCTTGGAGGTTAATGAAAGCAGGAAGATGATTTCCTACCATTGTTGCTGTTACATTTTGATTTAAGCACCATGGTTAAATGAATCAGTGAGTTTTTGTATGCATAGATGTAATTTCAAGAAAAATCTGGTGATAACCTAAGAAGATAAATATGTTGCAGATGTGAACATGCTGATATTTATCGAAATGCTTTTGTAGTTAGGGCCATTTCAAACACTATTCTTTTTATTTGTATAGGTTAATAAACAATGCTATGCTACAAATATCTTATACAGAAGACAAGAAAATGCAAATGAACTTTGGAGTAAGTAGAGAGCTAATTATAGGCACCCATAAGAAGGATAATCGTCGGTTCACACTGAGGTCTTAAAGTTTCGATTCAAATTTGCAGATGGTCCAAGTATGTAATGGGATCTAGCTTTTAAGGTTTGGCTTAATCCTAAATAATTTTGATATGCATTTAAATAGAAAGTAATATAGTATGTTATATCATAATAACAGACAAATATCACTTGGGGAAACATCCCCTTTTTATATAATGAACATATTTTTAAAAGATGAAGGTGATATGAAAACTTGCAAGCATATTCTTTAAAAATAAAATTTTCAGAATACAGCTGAGTTGAAATATTATGCAAAGAAATACTTGGTCATAAGGCTTTTTAAAAATTATTTATTTTAGCACCCTTGAATATTTCATCTATTCCAGGGCTTATATTGCTGTCAAACCCTCTCATTTATGTTGGACTCATCTCCGCTATTTGCTGTTTTGTGGGCAGAATAATTAGGATGACATGCTTTTTGGTTCAGAAGGAATAACCCTTCTGAAATGGAAAAGCAAAACCTCTTATAGGCTAGCCAAACTCAGACTTTGCACTGAAAAAGATAATTATAACTGCAGTCCAGTTTAAATATTGTAACAGCTCAGTGCTTAATAAGGGGGATGCTCTAGTTGCTTTACTGTTAATAAGGGGGATGCTCTAGTTGCTCTACTGTTGTAAGGCTTCTTACTCTTTGGTGAAGGCAGAAGTAGTTAATTGTATGAGTGAAGTCCGCCTTCCTCTAGCTTGAATGTAAAACATAACTAATCAATTTGGATTTTTGTCAAGAAGGGTCAGTACTTGGATAGTTTTGAGAAATAGAAGACTTTATTCATGGTCAAAGTAAAATATATTTGAAAAATGAGCGAATTTTAGACTTGTTCACCTTTGTATATTAAGTGGAAGTAAAGGAATAATGTCTTGCTTGAGGTAAGTGATCAGTTTGGAAACAGTACCATTTCCAGCAGTGAGAAATACAAATTAGAGATCCAAGAGAAGATCTTTGTTGGGCAAAACTAAACCAAAGGGGGGAAAAAAACCCTCTGCAGATAAAGTTCCAAATATGACATCTGTGCATGTAAAACAAGCAAAGAACAAAGGGACAAAGAGTAGAAAACTGCTAAAAGCTTTGAAAGAAAAAGAGTAGAGGCCTTGCCTGAGAAGATAAGGACATATCTGAGTAGCAGAGAAGTATTTAATGTACTACAATCCATAGAAACAGCAAAAGATAAGGTTAAAATTAGTTCCTTACTGGTAGAAAAAGATGTRAAAAAGGAGAAAAAAAAATTAGAAGCTGGCAGACCCTAAATAAGGCATTCCTGGGGATTTTGCAGAGGAGGAGCCACACACACCATGTAATTACTCTGTGAAGCTGTACAAGTAACAACTAAATATAATCCTGTGGATGATCTCAGCTACTCTGCAGAGGACAATGATGACACCTTGAGAATCACAGAATCACAGAATCRCTGAGGTTGGAAGGGACCTCTGGAGATCATCTAGTCCAACCCCCCTGCTCAAGCAGGGTCACCTAGAGCACGTTGCACAGGATTGCGTCCAGGCGGGTTTTGAGTATCTCCAGAGAAGGAGACTCCACAACCTCTCTGGGCAACCTCTTCCAGTGCTCTGTCACCCTCACAGTGAAGAAGTTTTTCCTCATGTTCAGATGGAAGTGTCTGTGTTTCAGTTTGTGCCCGTTGCCTCGCGTCCTGTCGCTGGGCACCACTGAAAAGAGTCTGGTCCCATCCTCTTGACACCCTCCCTTCAGATACTTGTACACGTTGATAAGATCTCCTCTCAGCCTTCTCTTCTCCAAGCTAAACAGGCCCAGCTCTCTCAGCCTTTCCTCATAGGAGAGATGCTCCAGTCCCCTAATCATCTTTGTAGCCCTTCGCTGGACTTGCTCCAGCAGTGCCACATCCCTCTTGTACTGGGGAGCCCAGAACTGGACGCAGWACTCCAGATGTGGCCTCACCAGGGCTGAATAGAGGGGGAGGATCACCTCCCTCGACCTGCTGGCAACACTCTTCCTGATGCACCCCAGGATACCATTGGCCTTCTTGGCCACAAGGGCACACTGCTGCCTCATGCTTAACTTGGTGTCCACCAGCACTCCCAGGTCCTTCTCGGCAGAGCTGCTTTCCAGCAGGTCAACCCCCAACCTGTACTGGTGCATGGGGTTATTCCTCCCCAGGTGCAGGACCCTGCACTTGCCTTTGTTGAACTTCATGAGGTTCCTYTCTGCCCACCTCTCCAGCCTGTCCAGGTCTCTCTGAATGGCAGCACAGCCCTCTGGCGTATCGGCCACTCCTCCCAGTTTTGTATCATCAGCAAACTTGCTGAGGGTGCACTCTGTGCCTTCATCCAGGTCATTGATGAAGAAGTTGAACAAGACTGGACCCAGTACTGACCCCTGGGGGACACCGCTAGCTACAGGCCTCCAACTAGACTCTGTGCCACTGATCACAACTCTCTGAGCTCTGCCATTCAGCCAGTTCTCAATCCACCTCACTGTCCACTCATCTAGCCCACACTTCCTGAGCTTGAGAATAACTGAGAACTTATTAAAGAAATTATTTAAAAGACTTACCGTAAAGACTGAAGATTTTCTATGGGTTAGGAAAGCTGTAAAATGACTCTTGTTAAAGTGATCAAGGGTTGGGACTTTGCCAGGTGCAGCAGGTGCAGGATATTTGGAAAGACTTTCTGATTTAAAAAAAAAAAGAAAAGAAAAGAAAAATGATGTAAACAGGAAGAAGCTTAAACCATAAAGGGCCTGGAAAAAAAAAAATTTCCTAGAAAAGTTTTTAATCCTAGTAAGCAAATTCCTCCCTGCTCCTGTCCCCTTACCAAGCACAATTCAGTGGTGTGAACTTTCATTCTGTTTCAGCTTATTATCCATTACTTCTGTCTTTTCTTTTGTGCTTGCTATGCAAGCAACATCCTGCTATGCAGGCTCATCTGTAAGGTTATTACCTGAATCTTTGTGTATATAATTTTGCTGTGCTACCTACAAGGTCCTAAATAGATTTTCATTGCCATAGATATGGATGTAACATTATTTTCAGTGACAGCATCAGTCTAATAACTGTTGACCTTTCTATAATCTCCCTCTTTCCTCCCATTCTGACAAATAATTTTAAGGAGGATGTGAAGCCTTGTTTGCTTTTAGTGTTAGATATTAGCTGTAGAAACATGCAATAGGTATTAGCATCATTTAAAAATCAGTGGAATAGGCTACCTTTTTCCCTAAGAAACTATTATGATTGCTTACTAGGTAATCAAGTGCAATAACTCTTACTGTGGTCAATAAACACTGAAGCATTGAATGCTTACCAATAAGCACTGGAGAGGACATGGAATGACTACTTCACTCCTCTGAAAAGGCAAGAGGGAGAGAGGGAGTGAAATACCTGGGAAGAGCAAGATATAGGCATCCATAACTATGAATTATCTCAGAATCTTAGTCCCTCTGTGGCTCATGCTAAGAGAATCACTGTTCATCTAATTTAGGCAAAATATAAAGCTGCTTTTGTGCCCCTTTGGACTGTAACTGTCATGTAGTATGTTGTCTTTATTTTCCAAAATAAGTAGCTCGATTTCTACTGTGAGTGTCATCACCATACAGAAAATGTTGATTAGGCATGCGAAACGTTCCATGATGACTGTGTAGACCATAAAGAAGATATGGCAAGGGAAGAATCCTTCTCATAGATGACTATGAGGAAAATCTGTGGAATAATGAAGTCTCCTTCCTGTTCAGGAGCCTACTGTAGGTCTTCATGAGGATCATAATGCATTAATAGAATCCAATCTCATATCTGTTTAAGCAAAATTCTTCCACAGGCTTAAATGGCCTTGGGATGGTAGCCACAGTCAGGGCCTTACAGAGGGTCAGTCACCTAAATGCTTTGTAAATATAAATCAGCTCTGTTCCATGTGGCTACATGTGTTTCCAACTGGCTCCTATGCATGGAACTGGAATAGTCCTATTCAAAACAGCTAGCTATGCAGCAGTTTCTGTACTGTGGCAGGACTACCAAAGTTAATAGAAGACTAGCTATAGTGCTATTGCCATGATTTTTAACACATTTCTTCAGATTACTTAAAATCACCTTCTTCAGTACCTGTGGTAAGAGCTGTGTATTTGTTAAGATGCTATTGCTTGGTTGCTAACAGAAATTCAGTATTGTTCTAAGAGCATCTAGACTAGCACTGTATTCAGTGCTGTGAGCTAAAACTGTCAACTCTGGATGGCCTTATCTGCTCTTATAGAGATTAACTTATTACCTGGTTGGAGGTTGAGATGATCTGAAAAATAGCTTTTATCTGCAAGTCTCAATGACTTTTTTAATTGTCTGCTTTGCTTTTTTTGATTCAGAAATGTATTTCCTCATTTGGGAACACGCTCTCAACCCTATTTACAGCAGAGGGTTTTTCCTGTAGTATTTAGATCTGTGATCATGATTTTATGGCTTCTTTTTTTTGTTAGACAATTTCTCTTTTATGTCACCTGGATTTGTAAGTAGAAAGAAGATAGTGTTTATAGGACTGCATCAAAAAAAATTTCCCAAACTCTCTAAAGATAAAATATAGTACACTTGCAGTTATTAGCAGTAATGTGGAAGAAGCATTTGGGTACCTAGCAGAAGCTGACCTGCATTTATGTTGCCAGAAGAGCCTATCTCCTGTTAAAGTGTAGCTTAATTCTGAGAGGTTCATGGCACAGAGGTGGAAGGTGGGTGAATTATTCAAGGTTGTACAGCTGGTCAGAAGTGGAGCTAGATCAAGAGCAAGTTGTGAGGAGCAGCCTGATACTGCTATGAAGATAAGCCTTTGACAAATTTATTTCCCTAGAGGCATACTAATCCAGTCTTTGATTTTGATTTGATTGCCCTTCAGTAGGGCTAAGATGTAGCCTATCATGTTTACAAAAGAGGCTTTATGATGTAGTTCTGAAGTGCCTGTCACTGTGATATTTTGGTTGATTCAGTGGGATTTGATCTTTATAAGGAGTAGCAATGACATTACTCATACCCTACTTGTTTGTAAGCTCTAAATTCACCAAGGACTCTTTCTTTAAGAGACAAGAGTTGCAGTTTTACCAGCTTTCAAAGTGTTTGTGAATTGAATTAGCTCACCTAAAGCTGGAAACTTTCACACAATGACACCAGAAGTTCCAGTTCTATCAGGAATTTCAGCCCTTTCAAAGCAAGAGTTCCTTCAGAGGAAAAGCAGAGGTTTCTACTCATGAACTGACAGTGGCTTTATAGGAATTGATGTGGGAGGGGAGTACAGAAAAAGGTCAGAATGGTTCCTTTCCCTCCGCTACTTCTGTGACTTCAGCTTTTGCAGTTCTCTCTTCCTTCTGTTTCTCAGGGGTGCCTGATCTGGAAAGGGCAGAAGCTCTGCTTTTAAAAAGGGGATGGGTGGGGGGTTGACCAGACACTTTTTTGATAGAAAGGTTTCTATGAGACACACAGTCCTCTCCTTAGATCAGTCCTTGTTTCTCGAGTTGGGGAGAGGAATTTAAAACTCCCAAGACAGAAATAATAACTGATACTAAAAAAACACGTTTGGGAGTTAATTTCTTATCTGAGGACTGGAGAGACAGCCTCTTATGGTTTTGAACAACTGTAACACTGCTGTTTAATTTTGGATATTTTCTTTGCCTATTAATTGCTCAGTTAAAAGCTGTCACTCAGCATAGGTATGCGAAATGGTATTATGAGGAATCTGTAGACTGTAAAAGTATTATTGTTAAAATAGGTCTAATGAAAGCAAGTACAAGTGATAGCCATAATGTTAAATTTCAGGACTTTTGAACATAGCATCTCTGTACTTGTAAGTGTATAATTGCATTTTGCAAGGTAGTACTAGTGTCACTCAAAATTCAGCATTTGATAAAATCTCTTCATTGCACAATGTTATTTTTAACATTTTCTGGTAAGTGTGGCCTATAGACTATCTGCATTTTCCTAAACATTTAGAAGAGCTCACAAATGAGACCTGACAAGAAATGTTGATAGTTAACTGCATTTATAAATGATGATATAGTATGGCTAATTTGCTATAGGCTGTCTTCGCATTTATAGATTGTATCAAATTTATAAGTGCTATCCATCAGACTTCTGATTTCTTTTAACTGTTAGAGATGTTATATGTAAATGAGCTTGGAAACGACATTAAAAATCGAGCTCCCCCCCCMCACACACACATTCTTTGAGAAATATTGTATGATTTTTGTGTSGTTTTGGTTTTTATTTGTATTGTTCTACTGAGATGCCAATATTTCAAGGAAAAAATAAAGAATTAAAGCCTGCCCTGAACTAAGACTATAATTTAGGAATACAATACTGTAGAAATGAATCTCTGCGGGGGTCATCTAGGTAACAGCTATTCAGCAATAACCTGCAGATTTAAGTAGTTTAAAAAAATCATACCAGATGCTTTTCAGAAGTTTTGTACTACTCTCAACCATTCTAAATGTGTTTTATTTCATTTTAAATTGATCAGTAACTCTAGATGCTGTCCTATCACTTTTAAAAGCAGCCTCAGCTCACTAAGGGTTCTCTCCCTGAGGAGTTAAATGGATGAAGTTTTAAAGATTACTTGTACCACTGTTGCCAGGCTACCTGACTCCTCTGTACTTGCTGACTAGAGCCGCAAGTACCAGTATTTTCACTGCTCTGTTGCTGTGCAGGTGTTGATTCAGCACAGAGAGATTAGTGTTCAAAAGATATAGCATGAAACATTAAATTCAGACGTGATTGAGGTTTTTTTTTTTTTTTTCCTGAACAGTTCACCTGTTTTTACAAGCACTTTTTCTGAGCAGAAGGTGAATTTTCTGGCTTCCATATGTATCAGTTTACACCTTGTTCATCTTATGGCAGTGTTATGTTTGAACTATACAATATTAAAATTTGCCCCTTTTTTTTATGAAGGAATGTGTGTGTTTTAACTAGCTGTTGGTACTGATCAAAGCAGTTAATCTTGTCTTAATATGTTTACTCATTATGCCCCAGTTCTACGCAATCCCATGTCAACTTCTACTTTTTGCCTGGTAAATTGTATTGTCATCTTCACAGAAATTGGCATTTATTTGATATTTATTCAGCCTATTGAACAATGGATCACAATTTGCATGAGCTCAGGAATATCCCTGAACACAAGTGAGTATTAACAATAATTCTAATATACTATGTTGTGTTGACCTAAAAGAGAGAACAAAGCTACTTCAGTTTGAGACACTCATTTCATTTCTCTATGATATAAATAAAATAAACTCCAGTGAGTTCAGAGGCTCAATTCTTGGTCAAGAATTTGCTCCTGGAAGGTATAATGCAGCTAGGAGTCTTATTGTCCTTATCTTTGTAGGTGGAGACTTTATCTTTGCATGCTTTTAAAGGTTGTTCTTAATCTTTTCATAGCCCTGTAGTCTCACAGTACCAGAAAGACAATAGCAAAAAACACCTTTTTTGGTTCCTGAACAGTTTCCTTTTTATTTCTGAAATTGAGAAGCCAAATGCTTGCAAGCTTTTCAAGAAGTTTTAAATCTTTGTGTAAACATTTCTTTAGTATTCTGAACTTTGTGGCTCTTAAAACTCCCACAGGGTTATTTTGGAGAGTTTGAAATCTAGCAAGAGTTGAAAATGTTTTTATGAGCAGTTAGAAATAGGTCATGAATCATAATATAAAATTTTTTTGTACATGTTTCATCTCTGATTCAGCTGCAGAGAGTAGTTCCACACTATTAAAGAAATAGTTAAAAGTTAAACCATCTATAATTTAAGAGGAATTGGAACTGTAGTGTAGAAGGTAAAACACTTTCTACAGGGAAAGATGTGAGAAATGTTATTTTTCTTTCCTTAAATAAGGTAAGTTTGCCTTTCCTAAGGATCCATTTATGTGTTCTGAGGTGAGGACAATGCTATAGATTAGCAGCAAAAATGATGATCAGTGTGAGAGCTTTATAAATATTAGTGAAAATTACTCTTTTTTTAATGCCCTGCACACAGTATAAAAATGCTTATTCTTAGTTCCTTCACTGTAGATCTTTTACCTGAGAATGATGTCCGAGTTACTGAATTAACTGCACATTGTTTTCACTCCTTGCTCTGAAGTCTTCTTATCCACTCTTGTAGAGAACAAGTCTGTAGTGCCTCTAGCCCTAGACTAGAACTGGGATAGAAATTGGACAGTCAGTTGCTGTGAATGTCCAGATGGGTTTGGGATATCCATATTTTTCCCTCTGGGTGTTCAGACTAAGTGAAGAAAATGAGGGAAAATGCTCTAGCAGAAGGAACTAACCATTTAGGGAAAAAAATATTTTAAAGCAACAGTTTTTATATATTTTACCTATGGATTTACCATCCCCTGATAATGACCTAAGCTAGTCTAATTGCTTCAGTCATTTCACTAGGTGGTTGTAGCTTCTTACTCTCCCTGCCTTTAAATCCTTGGTTATTCTGGTAAAACAGCTAATAATGGTGAGGAAATGATAAATTCTGGCATATAGTGTATGTACACTTGGTATATACGTAGGTAGGTGCTATTCATTTTGCATTGTGTCCCATATGCACAAAGCAACAATGGCAAAAGTTTTGGTTCACTAACAGATTATTCACATGGTGTAAGTTATGTGCCTGAACTGCCTAGGCTGCTGCTGAACTCCCTGTAAAGTTATGTCCCTACATTTTACATAGGTGTGTCTCTTTCTCTTGTCTGACCTGGATGCTTATTTTACAGGATTCTTGTATCTCCTATTAGGTAGTATTGCTAGAAGGTCTCACAGTTAGTATCTGCAGCCCTTCTTCCTAAGCCAGCTCTCCCAGAAATCTTGCTGCTTGGTTGGGAAGAGGCAGGGATGCAGAAGAGGTTTTGAGTCCTCAACAATGCTGTGTCATGTACATGTTTCTTTTTTTTACTGACTTAATTGTGAGAGAGAACACTGTGATGATACCTTGCTAAGATCCTGACTAGATCAGACCCTAGTGCAAAAAAGAACATCCTGCAATACGTGTCTGAGGGGCACTTCTGGGCACATGTCCTAGCACTTCTCAAGAAGCTAGCTGCACCTCAGCATGTTACAAGATGTGGAAGGTTAACATCCATTACAGAAAAATGGAGAAGTCTGGCGGCATCATGCATTGGGTAGGCCATAACCCCAAAGTATCTAGTCCTGGAAGAGTATAATGTGAGACAGGAATGAACCTGCAAAAACCTTTGCAAGGATTTTAGACAAATTCTATAGTACTTCATTCAGAAGAGAAGCCTGAGTTATCACTCATTTTTCTGACAGGTTCAAGCAGACTTTTGCCTGAACCAGTGTAATGCATTTCCTTACTTTTTCCTTAATTTCTTTTCAGCCTGCTCTCCACATGTAATCCCTCTCTGCTTTTGTATGAGAGGGACACTCTTAATCTTATCAAGATCATCATATTGTTTTGAAATCCAGGCTGTGAACTGACTATGACACTGGCTGCCAAGCAACCAACTTGTACGTTTTAAGAAATTGTGCCCCTTGCCTACAAAGCAATTCACCAGGCTGGTATTTTATGTGATATTTGTATACCTGATTAAACCACTGACTTATGGCTGGAAGTATCCAGATTTTTGGCAAATGAACTGCAATCCCCAAATACTGATATGTATCTCAAGTGCACCCAAAAGAAGAAAGCTGTCCTTCCCAGAGAAACTAAGTTCTCAGATTTACAGCCAGGAAGCATTGGGAGGAAAAGATTTATATGCCTAGAAGTAGTAACTGATCTGCATATCATACAAAATAATGTATGAATATGTATGAACTACTGGTAAGGCCCCTCCATAGATTGACAAAACCAAGAACAGATGCTGTAGGGAATAAGGAGTGAACTGGATTTCTTGGCAAACTAGGTTGGTATATTAGCAGAAGGGTACAGGGAGGTGATGATACAGAAAAATGCGTGCCAGACCTGTGCCAGAGAGCTACTGGAGAAGAACACCAGAGTTTCTCAAGAAGCAGTGCCTGCTTTCTCAGATGTGCCACCCAATGTGCCTCTATCTCCTGAGAGTCACACCCTCAAACTGTAGCTGAGGTATTGAAGGTATAAAAGGCAGTAACTGTTTCAGTGTCTCTCTCAAATACTGGGCAGTGTACTGTTTTGATTGGGATGGTTCACTTTACACCATTACAAAGGAAATAGACTCATGATTTTGTTATTCCCAGACATCCTCCATCCTTACCTACTATTCACCTGCRGTTTTATTCCTGGGACCATCATCTGTCAACTGTTGTTCCAGATCTGCAAGCAGTACAGTATAGGTTCAGTTTATAATACCACCATCCAAGGGGAAATATAAAAATCATTCTATCATTTTCCATTGCAGGATTTGCTTTGAGTGAATTCTCCAGTCTACAGGCCTTTTTCTCACAGTATATGACATAAAGCCTCAATAGTTGTCAACCACCTTCTTCAAGACTGTTGGGTAAGTCATCTTAGCATGCAAGGTCTTACCACCTAGTTAAAATGACCTATGGGATTTTGTGTGCATGTTTCATCACTGACAGATGGGCTGACCTTACTGAGGGGCTGAAGTTGACTATATTTCTCTGACTAGTGTGCGTAGCATGAACCTTGCTTATGTGCATACTGAAGGTACTGAAGTTGCTATGAATTTCTTTCTTTTTGTAGTGCTGAGCCTTGAAACAGAAGACAAATAATAAAGGCTCTGACTTGACTGCATGATCCAGCACAAGCTGGGTGTCTGCCATAGGAGGACAATCTCTTTTGTCACAGTCCAGGTTTTCAAAATTCACTTCAGTGCATATCAGCAGCTACACTGACAATGTGCCAGGAGTGGTGTAGAACTACCATGTGTCTCTGTACTTGAAAAATATTTTGGTAGTAAAATAAAGGGTTGCTGAGAGAGTGAGTCCATCCCCAGAGGTCCCTTTTTTGCTATTCTCCTTATGACTCTGCATGGTGCTTAGAGACCACCTTGTTCTTTATGAGGCTTTTGTGAACCATAGTCTGATCATAAATTAGTTACTTGCAAATATTAAGTGTTTTCAGGAAGAATATAACTTCACCAGCAAACAAAAAGCTACATGCATAATGAAATTTCAGACTGCTGGAGATCCAATTGTATTATCTTTCAGGAACTTGCAGTTAGGGCCAGTCATGGATAATGGCAGTATATTTAGTCAGTATCTTGATGAAAGAAAAAAACAACTATTGAAAAGGTTAACTCAAATTGAACTGCTTCATAATGTCATGCATGTTATATCACTGGTTCTCATGAAACTAAAATGACAAGCTTAAAAAAAGGACACACTTTTAGGGGCCTCAGCACATATCTCAGTTACAGGCCTGATATAAAGCTATTTAAAATGAATGGAAGTAGTTAATTCTCTTTGAAGGCTTAATCTCCTTGATAAAATTCAAAATAAATCTCTCTATTCAAAACATCAAAACTGAGTCTGAAGCTTTCGGGCACTGAACTTCCCATAGCTAGACTATCATACAGAAGTCCCCAAACTGAAGTCAGACTGTTTTTAAGCTTTAAGCTTATAACTTTATTGTTATATGTAGAAGAGTATTAGTATGTCTTTAACATGTCATCTGAGATCTTAAGTAACTTACGGCAGCATTATTTTAGCATTTGTTAGCTGTTGTAAATAACCTGAAAAGATTACAAATGCCCTCAGTATTTCTAGCAATCAAGTGTTTCTAGTAATCAATGAGGTTAATGTTTCTATTCATCATAAGTAAAATAAGTCGGTTATTTACATTGTACCCAGAGAGGAGAACCATTACATTCTTAGTAAATGAGAATGGGACACAGAAATAATTTCTCTGTAGGAAGAAAGCAAAGCAACTGTTTGGGACCACAGCCCATGTTAATCAACTGCTAATGTAAATCAATGGAAGTGTTTCCTTGACATGCCCACTGTAGTTTCAAAGATTTCTGCTTCCCCTTCACAACACATGTATGAGAGGAACCTGAGGATATCTTAAACTGTGGCATATCTTAAACCTTKAAATTCTTTGGAATCCTGTCAGTTATTTTTAAAAAACACATAAACGTGTGTACACACACATGTGTGCGCACCACCCCCCCCCGTAGTGATAAAGTTGTATTTTTTGTGAGGAATAACATAAAGCATGGCATATCCATCTTTAAAAAAAGTTAGTTAATATTGCAAGCCACATGATTAAATCAAGGGGATTTAAAATCTGAAATGCCTATTCTTCTGCTGTGATATATGGCATCGCACAGGACAGAGTAATTTTTCAAATAATTTTACATGGACTTCTAATTGCTATAGCTGTTAAAATCTGGTTTTAATGTGAAAACCTCAAGCAGTGAATAATTCACTACTAACAAAATTTGCTACAGTGTTGAATTATCCTAATTTAAAAATGTGCTCTATATTTGCAGCCCAAATATTTTGGGGGGTTTTTTGGTCAACAGATTGTGTCAAAAGCCCTCTCTGCATGAGTTTCTTTGGAGGTGATAGGTAGGGCCTATGTGTGTGAATGAAGAAACAGTTAACAGAAAACAGAAGACTGAAGAGACCAAAAGTATGTGCTGAGGAGTATGTGAAAGTCTCCCAAGAACTGATGAGCTCCAGAGACTAATGGTAATGCTGAATCTACAAGAATTGCTAAACTCAGGACACCAAGAGTCATCTGAATCTATGCAAGGCCACCAGCACACTCTGACATCAGCAACAGGTTTTATACTTGGACTGGTGATGTTATATGCAGATAAAACTACAGGATTGTATATATACCTGAAGAAACAAAGAACCCTGGAGGGACTTTTCACTCGCCTACCTAGAAGCCACTGGTGGGTCAGTATGACCCTCTGCTTCTCAGTAAGCAGCTGAGGGTGGAGTCCCCACTGTCGCTCCAGTCAGGTAACCATGATTGTGCGTGTGTGTGTGTCAGCTACAGGAGGCAACAAGTGGATGCATTGAGTGCGAGTAATCCTCTACTATTAATACCAGCTTGATTCTACAAGTAATAACAGCTTTATTAAATGGAAGGTGTTCTAAATATAGATTGTAATCTGTGTCTCCTCTGACTTGATCCCTTATCAGGGAAAAGGGAATTTACAGCAGCTGTGATCGTATCTTGTTTTTTCCCGTTTAAAGGATTCTCCCTATCAGAAATCATCTTTCCATGTAGATGATAGAAGATCATTATGAGTCTTTCCTTTAGACAAATAAATAGCTTAGGTTTTTAATTATAAAGCAGGTTTTCCAGATCTTGAAGTGTTCTTGAAACTATTTCCAAAACCAGATCTATTTTTAACATCTTATAAATTAGCATTAGGGAAGGACATCATATTTAATAATATTCTCCCTGTGCGTATGCAGAAATAATACATTCTTTCTCTGATGTGATATTCCACTTTTTCAACATCAAAAGATAGTTTTCCTTCTTGATCATATAGTAATATAGTTCTTTCTAAACTAGTTTTTTATTATTTCAGAGCATTCTGCTTTTTGGAAAGTAAATGAAATTTCAGTATGACTTTTCTGGAGCTCTGTTGGTAATACTTCTTTGAACTGTATGTTAAAAGAAATTTTTGTAGAAAATAGTTTTCCTCTACAGCACACTGTAGATAAAATTAATGCTTGTTTTATTTTCTTTGGGGAAAAATGACCTTCTGTGGTTGCAGGTGTATGTTTCTATATGTATATTTCTATATTTTCTATAACTGTATAACCTACATGGGGAAAGTGTGAATAAAGTTTAGATTATTCACCCTCAAGTTACACAGTACCTTAGTACTCAGATTGGCTCACAGGCTTTAGCTAGTTTAAGCATCACTTGCAACATATCAGTATATTATAGTAGTCTTGGATCTGAAGAGAAGCAGGCATGTCTTTTCTACTAGGCTAGGAAATAAGAACACTTTCTCTGAAGGAAAAATAAGCATAATGTAGTTTTTCTGTAAAACAGAAAGCCCCAGGTTCCATGTAAAAATATAGTGAGGAAAATGGAAAATGTTCAGATACGTAAGGAAAGCTTCTCTGCTCAAGAACAAAAGCCAATTTCTCATTTCTTTGCCAGCATTAAGTAAAAACAACAAATAATCAAGCAAAACCACCCCAAAGTTTCTAGGCTCATGTGTTATGAGTGACAACTTTAGGATGAGTGAAATTTGAAAAAGCTGCTCCTTTCTTTTAAATATAAAAGTGGAATAATTATATTACAATGAGTGAAATAACAAAGGCTTTTAATCGATATGAAAAGAGAATTGGCTTCCATTTACTGGACTTCCTCTAGCTGGAACCTGCAGAATGACCTACAGGGCATCAGTCTTGCCAGCTGTGCTTAAATTCTGTGGCAGCTCCTGTCTGAGTCCCTGCATTTCGAGTCCTCTGATTGCTAGCCCTAGGGATTTGTTGAAGTACACTGTAGCTCCTGGTCCAGGCTTCCCTCAAAAGGAATCTAACATTCTAATATGTATGGGAGAATTTTGGTTTTCTCTGTCTTGTCCTGATATGCTGTTTAGGCACAACAGTGACACCTGGACCTGAGAACTGAGAAATGTTCCCCAGCTTTGCATGCAACTTTTATAGTACAACTCTGGCCCAATTCCGAGTTTAAGTGGATTAGTGCTCTTTATGCTCAGTAAACACTGACAAGGATGTTTCATATCCTGTATTTAATCTAGCTGTTTAGTGGAGCTTGCTCACTTTAACAAATCAAGTTAGAAATTTTACATCTTTTACTATTGCAGAAAACAGTCACGTCATGCTGTGCTTAGACATAAGTACCTGGCCTAAAATAAAGATAAATGGTCGAAAAGGGGAAATGCTTTTTATCAGTTGTGGTGATTTTTGTCACAATAGATGGAAATTAATAGTGTGAATGCTAATGTTAACAGAGGTTTCTGAAATCATAGTTGATTTTTAGTCATAGCTTGATAACACAGAATTACTTCTATCATACTCTTGTAGCTGCATATGAGTCAGTGTCAGATATGAGACTAAACCTATACTCACATAAGCAATAAAAACTTCTCCATGTTAAATCTTTTCCCCATCTTCCACTCTTACTGCATCCAGAAATTGAACAGTTGCTAAGGTTTAGAAAGAACAAAGGTGCTGTTCAAGAACAAAAGCTTCTATTTATTGACTGTTTCTTGGCACCAAGGAAAAAATTCAGCAAGAAACAGTAATTCTTCACTGGATGTTTTCATATAATATTACTTAGTTTTGCTGCACAACTGAGCTGTCACCTTAGTTATTTCTTTTTCCTTTCTTGCTACTGTTAAAATATTAGGCTGGGAAAATGTAAATATAGAATGGCAGCACTTGATAGCTCTGATAATTAGTCTGCTTAAGCCTCTATGCTTTTACTTTTAAAATGCACCATGACCTATTTGTTAGGATTTTCCTTGTAGAACTCAGTCTTGGGAAGCTATATGTAATGTGCATTTGCAGTACTGGAGATGCTTGTGTGTTCAAATCTTGGATGAGTGAAAATGAATTTGTATCATTGCAGTCAGCTGTGGATATGCATCCATATCGCAGCTTTAGTGCATGAAGTCTTACTAATTACAGCATAAAGCAACATTTGACTTGGATATTCCCATGGCTTTAAATTCCTTAGTATACTACAAAYGGATGAAGGCAATGGCAGGATTCTAGCCAGTGGTGTTCAGCAAGGCTCTCGCACTGTGCTTCCAGTTCTGGAGGACGTGTTCTAACTACGGGCACAGAGGAGGCAAGTATTTGCATCTAGTGGTCTTCTATAAGAGAATAACAAGGGTCACATTAGTCCTTGAAATATTTTTTGTTGTGTAGGTAATATTTGTTTTGAGGTTGGAGAAAGAATCGGGTATTTGAGTGAATGCAGTGGCTGAATGGAAGCATTAGGGGATCTGAAGTATGTTGTGCATGCTGAATCTTTTTTACTCTACTGCATGGAGCAGTGAGCTAAATAGCTTAAGGTTTACTGACATTCAGATGCTCTTCTGCTCTGCAACACAGCTCAAACAACATAACAATGTTCTGTCACCAGGATTAGATAAGTCTATTGATTAGTCATACCTTAATAGTTTAAATGAATAATGAATGATTACTTATTTGTTGGTAAAATATCTGTGGCTTTCAGAGAAGTATTTCCAGAAAACAAGTCATGAATTAGACAGCATGGTTACAAAATAAATGCAATGGTCTAAATAGTTCTGAAATCTTCCAGGAAAATTGCAAGACTTTCACTTTTGCTGAATAATTCTCTGTTCTGTTTATCTGAATAGTGACAGGTACAAGCTTTTTATCTTGCCTTTCTATAGCATGTTGTCCAGTTAAAGAGTTGACTTATTTCAGGTTATCAGCAGTAATCTTCAAGGAGTTTCTTATGTTTTTGTGATGGTGACTGTTGATTCAGTGAAGGTTTGAGAAATTGAAAAACACGTCAGTCAAAAGTCTGAGTTAAGTATTGCACAGGACTGTACATTTTCAGGGATGATGTGTATTTGACAGATTTGTTTGCAGAGTTTCTTGATAACTCTTCAAATTCAATGGTCTTCATGGAATTGTTTCATCAATTACATTGATAATAAGGRCTAATACCACTGTTTTAATTTTAGTAAAAATCTGTTTAAATAACAGACCCCCACCCCCCCTCCAGGTGCCTTCCTCTCCCTGCCCTCCCCCATCCCCTGGCCTAAAACAGAATAGTTATACAGACACAAAAGGCATATAGATTTTGGAGTTACTTAAAAGAATACCGCTTGTTCTCAGAACTCTTATAAGTCTGTATTTTTCAGAGATGTAAGTAAGATCACCTAAAACTGAGGAAGGGTCATTTTGTAATGTTTCTTTTCTTCATGGAAGTTAGATAGCCTAAAATGAGGGAATGATCCAAAGTCTTTTAAGCTAGCCATCAGAAGACAGTAAGTAAAATATTGTGACATGGCTTTTGCAATGTTAGAAGAAATGCTCAAGGAACTATTGTTGAAGATATTACCCTGTAAAAATATCAAATGGACAAGATTAAAAATAGTGTTCCAAGTTTTTTAAAAAGGTAAGTCAATATTCTTTTGCCTGAGCCAATTTTTCACATATACCTGTATTTTTATTAATAATACCAAAAAGAATGCATTTATTAAAGAACACTACCTTCGAAGGTCTAATTCTCAGCATTTTTTTTTTCTGAAGACACATAGACACAAATAAAAAAACATGGCTACACAATATTTCATATAAAGAAGAGGAAACTAATGCCATTTGATGAAGTAGTCTTTGAAAAAATAGGATTTTATCACTATTTTAATTTATCTAGATTTTTATTTTCAAAGTGAAAGCATCTTTTTAGAAGGAAGCAGGGCAAGGAGAAGGGTTGGGATAAAAAGATGAAGAAAACACTGTAGATCCTGATTTTTGAAGAAACAGTAAGAAAGCCTGATGTAGTAGTTTTTGAGGCATCCCAATTGCATGACTGCGGGGTTTCAGCTGACTTAGAGAAGAGGACAGGTGAGAAGGATGAGAAAGCCCAGTGGAGAATTCCAGAAAATTCTGCGAGTTTTACTTCAGATTATTTTGAGGTGGAAATAATGGGAGGCAAGTACTTCCCCACATCTCTGGTCGCAGAGAGAGCTTCTATTGCTCCTTGTAAATGTAATCTCCTACTACTACTCTGCTGTGATGTTAGGCAGGGTCTCGCAGTTTTACTGAGGTCCAAATACATAGTCCTTGGTGACTCAAGAATATCCCTGAGCTAGCTCCTGTTCCTATCTGGCAGGCTGGTAGATGCTGCCAGTGACTGTGAAGAGATAGGAACTGCAACTTAAAGGGCTTTCTTTGGGTGCAAAAGCAAAGAAAATGATGAGCCTGAGGCATCTGCAGAAGGCAATAATGGGAGAATACTTGAGGAAACTGGAAGCTTGTGGCCATATAGATCCAAATGTTGTAGTTTATGGGTATGTATGACATGCTGCCAAGTGGTGATGCTAGAGATGATGCATTTTATATTGTTGCACAACAGAAAAGGCAGAGAAAGAGTAAATTATAAAAGAAAAAAAAAGAAAAAAACAAGACTTTCCCTTCACATTTCTGGGCTAGTGATGGTGCAGAATGTTGCCCAGTGCAGAGAATGCCTCTGCAGTGCTCTTTATGCTTTTCAGCATGCTATCTGCTAAGAAAGGAATGAATTAGATCAGCATAAGGCAGGAGAGAAGCTTTCTGTGCACATATGCCAGCCAGTCAGATGCTCTGGTGTTGAGAGTTAAGTGTCCCTTTCTTTTGCTGGTCTAATTCTTCTGAATTACAGCAGCATTGCATTTGACCCATCCTGATGAGTGGAATAAACACAAGAATCACCTAGAAAATGGAAAACTGTGATTATATTTTCATTTGATTTGACATGTTTAAAATTCTTTTTTAACGTAATGTCCTGCCATTTATAAATCCAATGGCTTGGATCTGGCCAGCTGTGAAAAAATTAGAGCATTAACATAGAAGTGGTCAGGTGTTTTCTTTGGAGGATTGAAAGAGAACTGTAATGTGAGAGCACTGGATTTTCCCAGTGGACTTATAACAGACAAAGGGAAAAATAACTTCAAAACAAATCTCTGTTTTCAAACAGCTTTAAGGGCAATGCTTTCTTTCTGTAAAGAACCAACTGCCTTACCTAAATTCAGTTTATTATGTAATGTGGAGGCTGGGATAATGTGTTAGGTTCCTGGATCAGGCAAAATAGAGAGACTACTTCATTTGAAGCCAGACTGGATCTGTTGATGGAGTTTTGATTGGGATTATTGGCAGGATTTAATAGACCTTATCTGAGGAGAAATGATGGAATTGAAAAATATGGAAGTTTTTTTTGTTATATTTGTCTTTCCAAGAGGAAATCTGGAAAGAAAACAATGATTATAGAAGCTTTAGTGCTCATTCCTAGAGGTGGCTACTCAAAAAAAGCAAATACGTGCACTTTTCTCCAAATATGTAGGATTTAGCAGAGATTATAGGCAGTGCCTCTGAATCCACATGGGTGAGCCGTAGTCTCAAGAAAGAAGTAACAAACTAGTGCTATGGCAATAAGAAATGTCAGTGTTTTTGCAGCCCCAAAACCTGGCGGAAAGGGGAGGAGGCGAGCGGTTGGCAACCTGCAGTGCTAATGAAGACGTTCTAGGCAAAAATGATGTGGCGGCCATTGCAGTTCTCAGAGTTACCAGGATCAGCAGTAACAGTGCTCCCCAAACCATCTGGGTAAAAGTCAGGATAAATCTAAAGACTGATCTGAGATTCATCTGTACTACTAATACATATAGTTAGTACTTTCTTTCAGAGCCCTGGTCTCATGAATATCCACGTTTCATCCGTGCTTCCTGGCTCCTTCTGGACTGGCTTGATTTGACAGATTAGTTTGCTGCAAGGCCCCAAATAGAAAGTAAGTTCAGTGCACAACATAGTTTCCTAGGACCAGAAAATCTTCCTACTTTAGCCCAGCAGAATTTGGCATCCTGATTTCCCCCAGTGCATACAGTGCTTCCTCAGTACTCTGCTAGTCAAATGCTGTTCTGTCTGGGCATTATTTTAGGTGCTTTTGAGAGGATAGGGTGGTGGGAAAATCCTCCCATATTTTGTCTTTGCACTGTAATGACATTATGCAAAGATTTGAGGAAACTAGGCAAAGTGTTATGTATTCATTCTACATCGTTCATCTCTATGGAGTGCTAGTTCTGAGCAATGAGAACATCACAGACAATAGGTCTATAGGTTAGGTTTCACTCTCCACAGGACAGTTTACATGTAGCCTCGATGCCACCTGTAGCAAATGATAAGAAATGATAAGAAAAGCAAGCAGGTGAAAATAAACTGCTGAATTTCATTAGGTAAAATATCATCTAGAACATGTTAAATCAGAAAGTGCCAGGAAAAAGGAAGAAAGTTTTCAGGCTGAGCTACTGGGAAACAATCTAAACATCCTGGAGTTTGAATAGGTCTGGGCTCACATACAAGATAGACAGATATGACAATTTTTAGTGTTTAATATGCTATAAAAACAATATTTGTCCAAGAAGAATTTGAACGTTTTTTAAGGAATTTGAAATAATTCTGCCCTGTGCTGGTATGTAGTTTACTGAACTTTGTTGTGCAAAGTTGGACATGAGTATCATAGGTACATCACTAAAATGTCACATTTTTGCAAACAGTGTTTTTCTGACCACTGAATAATTTTGTTTGAATAGCTATCTTATTTCAGTATATTTACAGAAATATTGTCTATTGGGAAGACAGCAGCTGAATGAATATTTGGGCAAATTGACCAGATGTGAATCACCAGTTTTCATACATAAGTTCTGGTATACTGCAGATGATTAAACTTAGAAAACTCATTATCAGAGGAAGGACAACTATATATAAAATCTGTGTACTTCCAGAGCTAGCAAAATCTGAGCCAAGAGTGAAATTCTGAATGTAACAAAAGAGAAACTAGGCTGAGAGCAGTAAATGCAGTTTTAAAATGGCATTAGCTAGAATATGCTGCTCAAATGTTTTGATCTAGCTATAATTTGACAAACTTCCATTCTTCTGTTAATCACAACAGGACCTTCTGTTAATTCATATGGTCTGAAGCCTGAGTAGAATGCAGCACTGAGGAAACTGAATTCTGCACCTCTCTCCCCAAGATTTTTGAGCAATTCTTCTCTGAATTGCAAACAGTGGCATCTGAGTTCAGATACTGTGGGCTTTGACTTCCAGTCAGGAAGCAAAAATTGTCTTTTTTTTTTTCTCTTCAGTGCTAATTCTGCATTCTTCAAGATCATTAAATTGGATTGTGTGTCCTGGTTGCTTAGAGCACACACTGTTTTTTTATTAAGAAAAGATGTCTTCCTGCTGTTTGTATTTTTTTCTCACATGTTACCAGAGGAAGCAGATAATGTTGATGATGATCGCCCGATGTCGATGTTGTGTGTTGATGATGTCCCGTGTGTTTCCCTGAGATAGACACATTCAGCCAAGCTCATTTTTATTTCCTTAATTTTTATAAGATCTTGACTGAAGTGCTTGTGAAATTGTAGGCAGCCATGAAATCAATGAGGCTCGAGAAGTAAGGCTCTACTCGGAGCAAGAACTTCACAATTGGCTTTTGCTTCCATAATCCATTGCTTTCTGAAAAAGCAAGGGCTTCTTTAATAGTCTTCTTTAATAGGCTTCTTTAAAGAACGTTTTCAAAAGATTTGAGTAATGAACTATTCCATTTTTCCATACAGAAGATACATTAGACTAGAAAAAAATCAAGGGAATGATAGGTGAATGCATTGTATCTTAAAATTATTGGTCTTCAGCAATAACATGAAATACTAGAATTTTTCTGAATATTCTGAAATAAACAGCTCTAGAGGAAAGGATGTGTTGAGGATAAAAAAGAATAAAAGACAACTGGTAGGTTAAGCAAGTGATAACACTTGTTAGTTAAAAAATTAAAGGGGAGACTAAATTTCATCTTCAGGGGAATCGATAATAAGTTTTGATCCTGTTCTTTCAAAAGCAACAGAAAATGAACTAAGGAGGAAAAACTAGTGAAAAATGCAGACCCAGTGAACCTCCTCAGTGCAATTTTGCATTTTTGAACTGAACGTGCAGTTTTGAAGACAGAGTTTAGCATTGGCTTTGAAAGTTTTCTTGGCAATAGGTGAAAGTGGTGGAAGCAAAAAGTGTACCATTGAAAAGAGCAGTTATTTCAAAGGCGGCTTGGATGTAAGTGGATATATAAATTCATGAAATTTCACATCGGGGTCTAGCTTCTGTCTCAAGAGGTGAAGAAAGTTTTATTTTTAGTTTATCTAATATAGCAGTAATCTCTTTCTAGAAATACTGACTTCTAAGAATTTTAAATCATACTTTCCCACTTGTGACTAATACAAAATTTCATTGAAATGCTTAGGGTAAGGCATGAAATGCTTTCCAAGACCAGTAGTAAGCTCTAATTGCTATTATTTCTCTTTTCATCCTATGTTATTAATGCCGCTCCTTTCTTGAGGTTAAGGTACTGCTACTGTCTCACAAGAGTGAAGAAACCAAGGGCAGAACTGTACCACGTATTAGCACAATTGTCTGAGTGAAGTAACGATTGCAGAAGACAATTGCGTGCCCCGGCTCATGCACCATGAAAGGTATTTTGCTTTGCTTTGGCTCTCTGATCAAGGCACAGCTCTAAGGACATGTAGGTGAAACCACCAGAAATAAGGGGTCAGGTTTGGATGTTGTGTATAAATATTATTCTGCACACCACATCTTGTAACTTTTGCCATGTTATTTATGTTGAATAGGTAAGGTTAAAATGAAGTTTTCTCTCTGCTATTGGAGAAGATATTACATTCTGCATATCTAACCATTTTTGAACTTGGAGAGCTGAGATTATACCAATCAATACTGAAAATATCCCAGGTGAGTATTATATTATTCTAGTATACCATGCATTCATCTGTGTGAAAWTTTTTTTTTTATTCAACAATAAACTAAGAACTTTTGCTATCTAGCAGAAGATGAGAGTAGGAATGTCTGAAGATTCTGGTTCATTTATGGAATATCTGAAAATGGCTGGAGGGAAAAACAAATCAAATAAAATAATTTGTGGAGAAAGTAACATGAGATACCTTTTTTGGTTTGCTCTTCCAGTAAAACAAATTGGGTGTTCCACAAAAAATGTCATAGAAACGTAACTGCAGATAAAAAACATAGAAAATAGATGGAACAAGTATTACCATAGAGTGCATAACTATCTTTACTGATGCACTGCTTTTGAGCGCTTGCCTAGGACAAATCTCAACAAATGAGAAAATGATGTTTGTCTGAGAAAACCATCAATGCAAAACAAGTGATAAATTTAGACTGCATTTTATTTTCACTTTTTCCTCTATCCACTGCTGTATTCCTTGCCCTGGAGGAGGATTTAAATGTCTAGAAAATTCTAGCACCACAAGAAGGTGGTCTCTTTTTAGTAGTACATAGACCAATTCAGTTGAAGCGTTTCTTATTATAGTAATTGTTCTTATAGTAATTGTTAGGAATGATTCAAAGTYTTCCAGAAAGATAAGAGGAAAAAATCTACAGAACTATCACTGTTAACAGATTGCTTTTTTCACCATGCCCAATATTGAAAGGTCAATAGGTATAGCTGATGTTCTCTTGTTCTTCACTACAGACAAGTAATATTGAAAAAATAAAAAAAAGAAAAAGTAATCCAGCTGGAGATGATTCTAGAAATCATGATATATAATATGCTTTTGAAGAAGAAACTGGCCACAAGTGTCCTGCAGCATAGAGTTGTATACTTTCCAATATCCATCAAAAAGTGAAGTGTTTTCTAGCAGGCTAAGTGCAAAATCAGATATGAATCTGATTCATGTTATGTGTCATCCTCATTTCAGTGAGACAATTGGTAAGGAGCCATTCTATTGGACTAGATACTAAGAGTGCAACCTGCAGCAAAAAAAAGCTATGATATATTAACAAACAATAATGCATCTAAACTGTTGTTGGTTAAGCCCCAATTTATCTGCAGCATTCAAACAATTTATTTCAGCACGTAGGAATTCAAGCTGTATCATCTTTTGAAATTTAGTATAAATTAATGATGGCACAAATAGCTTGAGTGTGCTACAGGAAGAAAAGGCCAGTTAAATAGATGTAAATATTCTGAGTCAATAAATGGTTAAAGTCTTCAAAATTGCAGAACTGATACTAAGAGAACTTGAAATAGCTGAGTCATCTTCTGTGTGGCTTGGAAGAAAGAAGGATTGAAAAAAAGATATAAATTAAAGTAACTTAAATTTAAACCTTATATATTTTGGCAAAGTTTTTTGTGGATTCAAATATTACTTGAACACTGGAGTATGTGCTTTTTCATGATAATCAAAAAAAAAAAGTCAGCTAATTAAGTTCTGCCCTCATGCTACTTGAAATGTTGAAACAGGCAATCACCAGAAAACAAACTTAAATTTTATAAGCTGTAGAGTGAGTAATTAACAAACACATTTGGCATCTCTAGTGTGCATTAAAAGTAAAGACATAATATTGAACTCAAGAATTCTAAGATTCAATCTATTAGATTGAAACAGCTATGTATTTAAGAGGCTTTTCTGTTAATGAAGAGATTTGTTTTTTTTTTACTAGCCCTTTTCCTAGTAGTCTTACTCCTAGATGCTGCTTATAAATTGAAATCTGCTTATTGTTTTTCTTTATCCTTAAAAAGAAAAGTGTGTTCTGTGCTTTGCACATCCTAACATTTATGAACACAGCATTAGGGAGTTTTGGCATAACGAGCTTCCTTGCATCAGGTCTTCATATACACAAGTCTGTTCAGGGCTTGGGACCAAGTTTRTTTTGATATTGTTGCTTTTGATTAATTTTAAAATCATAAATATAGAGAATATTGCTTTGAGATGTCTGCATGAGATTCATGTAGATTTTAGTTCATTCAAATATCTTTGCTTTAGAGGACTTTATATAGTTGCATGAAAGACTAGGATTTATGATTTCTGTGAGTTTGCAGGAGTTTGTCAGATTATTGCTACAGGGATCTTGCATTAATTGTATAGTTCTATATTTTTATTTTTGGTTCTTTCCAGTTTAATACTAAATTGTCTAGTTTACAAACAGCTCATGTGTTTTCATTTTATCAGTTATCTAAACTGAACACCTTGGGTACTGTTAAGAACTCTGATCATAATATATCCGAGGTCTACTCACTAGACTTTATGCCTTACATGTTTGTGGGTTATTTAGGAGTCTGCTGTCATCTTTTAACACAAACCATTAAAACTACGTCTGGTTTCCATCCCTACCTGTGAACTGTAAGAGTTGTGAGGATATGCATTTGGGTTGCATTGTAGCTCATTATGTATACCATGGATGGTAAGAATGAAACTTCTCCAGAGACTTGAGAGAATAACATTATAGCTTTGTTTTGTTCCAAGCACTATTTCTCCGATGAAACAATGGTTATATCTGAGCTTGAAGTATGTTAAAATAACATGCCTGATATGCAAAATAACACACTTCAAAATTTGAAAATTAAAACCATGAAAACTGGTACTCAACAAATTCATGCAGATATGCATTCCAAAATCAGCATCTCCTGTTTGGCTTTAGTAGGTCTTGCAAACTTCAGTAAAAATGAAAATGCAACAAAGGATATATCTAATAGACAGAGGCAGTTCTTTATAGGTCGGACTGTTTTCTCTTGGAGGACAATGCAATAGCCAACCCTTGTTTGTTGTGCTYCTCATGGAGAGGAAGAGAAAGCTAGCAAAACAGATTTTCTTGCTCCACACTCTAAAACTAATTATTTTGTGGAACAATGTGAGTTTTTCTTTTGGGCGGTGGTGGGAAATGGTGATTTTAATTTCTACATCAATGGTAGAGCCAGCCTATCTAAAAAAGAACAAAGATATTTATTTTCACTGAATGTTATGTATGCAATTCCTATGGCATGATCTTTCCTTGTGAGATTTTGCTTGAACTAAATCTCTGCTAGAATCTTCTTGCTCAGTCGTGACTGCCAGTCAGGCTTAGAAGTGTAGGTTCTTTTTAACAAAGAAAATAATTCATTTATTTTTTTAAATTGATAACATTCTGGTTTGAGTCTGATTAGTTTCAGAAATGCTATTCAAATCACTTTATATTACTGGTATCTATTAAAATCTTTGAGCAGTAATACTATCTCACTGAGGATGTAAAATAAAAGCTTTCTTATTTTATTGTCATTGTTCTTTTCAGAAGACAGTTTTAAGCCTTTTGCATATTCTCACTTTTACTATATTTCTGTGAGTGACATTTGTAAGACAAGACAAAATGAAATAAAGCCTTTATTACCCTATCCCTGGTCTAAAGGGTACAATATATTACATTTGTGGAAGATATTACATATTTACAGATTATTATTTTTGTATACATTCTAGTATATGACTATTTCATTAGTCAATAACATTTCTACTGCATACAGACAGGTTTTTTTTGTTGTTGTTTCTTTATTTTTTACAAGTTTATTTTGAACAATTCACTTGATAGCTTAACTAAATTACTTTTTTGTCTCCTTGACATCAATAAGGTATTAAAATTGTTAGGGTAAATATCCGTAGCATGTATTTTGCGCACTAGGGGGCAATTTTAAGTATTAACATGTACTTACACTTCAGTAAACTTAGAAAATGAGTATACTTGTAGCTTTGTAAATCACTAAGATCTGCTCAGTTTTGCCTTGCTTTAAGCCTAGGATGCAGGTTTTCAGTCAGAGCTTCCAGACTGCCAAGACAAGTTCTAAATAGATATATTCATATAGCAATGTAATTAAACAGGTTTTTAAACTGAAATTGAAAAGGGCAGTATTCTACTTTTTGAATATTTCAAACACCTTACTAGTAGCAAGACTTGATTTCTGGTGCACAGAATAGTATTTCTTAGTCTAGGTGTATAGATTGTTCTCGGTTTTCGAACATTATTAATGGCCAGGAGGTAATTCTCTGTTAATGGTTCAAAAGAAAGTTCAGAAGAAATGTCTACAATGTACATAATAGATAACTGGTAAATATCATTAGTTCTTTTCTTAAAAATGGCATGAACTTGGAATTAATAGTTATGCTTCAGCTAAACCAAGCCAGCAGTGTTATGCTAGAAACCTCATAGTACAAACCTAAAGCTAAAGCACGTAAGCTGTCACGTAATCTAGCAGAGTCCTATCTTGGATAACCCATCAAACTGATGATGGTATTTTTGGTTGCTAAATATTTTTAGAGACTTCTGGTTTTGTCAGTTTATTCGATTGGTAGTATTTTACTGATGCACTGTTAAAGTTGGAATATGGTGCACCAGTATATGCTTGGTTGAGTTTTCATCTGTCTATAACTATTTCAAATTTCATGTTGATGAGTTATAAATTTTCATCAATGTCAGCAAAGCCACATGTGTTTTACACCGAGAAAGGCATCCCAAACAACTGCCAGTATGTACTGATGTGAGGAAGATTAATGATTTTGCTTTGCTTTAATGGAAGCTACAAGATCTTTATAAAGTTTCTTGTGTGTGTGTGTGTCTTAGGGACCTGAAAAGTATTGCTGTGTAATTAAGGCTTTACCTTAAGTCCAGTTGTGTAGGACTTTGAAACAAAAAGATTATCATCTTCAGAAATTTTCATACTCTCTGGACACACAGTCTTCGCATTCAGTCTAAATAAAGGTCTTTGCTTCAACTTAAGGCAAGTGCTCACTTTTCTACTTTACAACAGAACGCTGAGAAAAATCAGGCAGCAGAACCAATTTTTCTATATTTCTCCAATATTGCCTTTTCTGTCCCAGCCTCTGCATCTTCTAAGTTCTACCAGCTTGCTTCCTGTGATAAGCAAGTAGAGCAAAAGGAAGACAGTATCTTGCAGATAGGCAGTCCTGGAGGTGATTGGGATACTCCCTGGACAACGGGAAGGCATATGCAGTTGCAGTGTCTTAAGGGGGTAGGAACTGTCCTTTACACAGCCCAAGGAAAGGCTGGCTGGTGCTTTTAGGGTTCCCCTGTTGTTTAGGAAGCTGGAGTTAAATAGTCTTGAACAAACATGGCTTGCAATGCTAGTGCTAATCCCTAAGCAATGTACTAGAATAAGGATCTAGAGTGCAGATCCTCACAACTAGATCAGTAAATAGTTAGAGCAACTCTTCAGAGAAGATATGCCCTCGGATTAACAGTGGAGGGAAAGTTATTCATCATTCAAGCTCCTCAATAAATGGTAGGTGTTGAAATAGCACTTGCTGATTTCTGTAGGGGGGAACTAAAAATTGCAGTAGATACTAGTCTAAAAAGAGACTAAAAGGTGGCAGCCAGGTTCCTACCGTTCTTGTTTAAAAATGAAAAGTAGACTAGACAGACAATTACGGGGTAAACAAGGACATTATTCATAAGGAATAGGGAGGGAGGAAGGTACTGAAGTCCTCTCAGATATCTAAATATCTAATCCTCAGTAAAATCTGTGGGAGGCTAGGCACCAATATAAAAAAACACAACAGAATATGGACAATACTTTTCAGTTCAGTTACCTTCATGTTCCTTTTTCCTAAACCTTCTTTAAAAGCTGAACAATTTTTTTTAATTGCATGCTTCAGTCTGTAGCACCCAGAAGACTAATCTTTTCTTATGTGTTATGTGTCCAAAACCATCAAAAAAAATTGTGCCCCAATTTTTTGTTTCCATTACAGGTTTTGCAGCTACAAAACTGAGTCAATTTTTTTAAAGGAGGATGCTAGCAGCTGGTACAGGTGAATAAATATAAATGAGTTAAAAATGATTTTCCCTTTTCCCTTTTTTCCTCCTCTTTCATTACTGATTTAGTTTTGAGAAAATGATGCTTAATTTGGGGGGGACGGGGGGGAGGTGAATTACAGTAATGGATTTTTTAAAGAAAAAAAACAAAAACAAATTCATGCTGGGTTTCTGGAAATGTGTGATACCATAAAACAAATGGTGAACAGGTTTTAGTACGGTTTTGCCTTCAACCTCTATTCTTTTGTGAATCTTCTGAGAAAAATAACACTCTTACCCATTGTGAGAGCCTATAATCAACAGTTCAAAGACCGCTTTAATAACAACATTTCAAGCTGACATAGAGCCTTGTTTTGTCAATTTAACAAGAAGATGGCTTACATAGAGAGAAAGATTCACCATTAACTTTTCTATTAAGTGTGTTTTAGTAACACATCGGGAACAGTTTGAGCAGTTTAACAGCTGAAAGAAACAGCCAATCCCTTGATGTACTTGCAAGCTAAATAAACTACCTATAATAAATAAATTATCTCTAACAAGTGTGACTAATTCCACATTATTCTTTTGAACAGTGCAAGATCTACGGTGCACATTTGGTTAATTGCTAGCAATGCTCTTCCTGATTTCCACTGTATCCTTTCTGTGTATTTCATACTTTGTTTCAGCAAAGAGTGAAATTATCAGCCCATTAAAAAGTTGCTCTGAATTATCACCTTCTAAAAGCAGCCTGAAGAAGCTGTGCAGAAGAACAAAAGATTCTATAAAGTGGCACGCTTTTTTTGTCACAATAAAATTTAAAATGTATTTAGATGGACTGCTTAATTTTGGCTGTGTTTACATGACTTAGAATGAGGTAAGAATTCTTAGAAGAACGAAGCTGAAACTATTGGGCCACTGAACTTCTATCCATACAAATAAGTGACATCAGTAGGTGCAGCGTTTAGTGACTCATCACACTATTTAATTGCACAGGTTAAAAATTGGAAGATTCAAAAGGATTTTTATTAAATTCACAGCCCACCTCTGCAAACAAAGTTCCTCTGCATATGCAAAATCTTCCCTTATATTTTCTGGTCACTAGGAGAGTGGAAAGGATTAATGGAAAAAAACCTGTACATTGATTAAAGTTGTTATGGGGTATGCAGAAGGGCATTTAGGAGAACCTCCTGTATTTTCAGTAACATCTTGATTTAGTCTGTCTGTCTCTCTCTCCCTGCCTTCCCCCGTGTTTAATACTCATACCCAGAATTCACTATGCATGATGCAATTGAATTTTTAATGAACCTTATGCTGGTTTTCCATTGCTATGCACCTTTAGGAAGACTTTTGAAGCTTCTTGGTTATGCATTGGTGTAGAATATGTTGGTGCAGTTAGCTTTGCTCATTACTATATTATGCAAGAAAAAGGAACATTTGGTCCTAAATACATGAACACATTGCTGTGTAGTGCTGAGTTATAGTAGACATTTAATGATAAAACAAATTTGGATTTAGTTTATCCACAGAATCAAAGCAGGTTATAAATCTTTAGCATTAAGCAGTTATAATCCTTAAAAAAGAATCTGTTTGTACTGTGTCTATCCTTCCTGTGCCTGTCAGAGAAACTAATGTCAGTAAAGTCAAGATCGCTTAAACCCCTCAGCACAGAGTCCCTATCATTTGGAAATCATAGTTATTTCTTCTAATGCTTTGCAATGAATAATGAAATGGATGGAAATAGCATAAAAGGAGGCATCTGAATTKTATAAAACTGTCTAATAAATCTTGGGGACTTACTCTTTAAAACTACCTCTTAAATGACTGCAGGCATTAAATGTGGTGCAAGTGTATTGAATGCACCAGTATTTTTCATAAAGGAAATTCTATAAGAAAAATAGAGATGGTTTTGTAACTGCTTGGGAATTCAAGGGAGTAGGGAGAGGAGAATTTCTTGCACTATTTATGAATAAGTATAAAGCTGTGGAGTAAGTCTTGCTCCACAAGAAGACATTACGCGGTCTATTTGAAAATATCAGTAAAGAAATCTTTTTGGAGTGAACTGCTGATGCCTGACTCTCCTTGGGAGTTCCCCCCCGCCACCAGAAAGCCTATGCTTTTAGAAATCTGAGTTTTCTTTTTGTCCTGTTCTAACTTAATTCTGTCATCAAGATTTTGCTTTCTATTCCACTGAGTGAATTTCTTGATTATAGCCTTTAATTGCTGAGCAGAATTACTACTAAGTGATACAAGAAATGAGCATGTTAAAATTTCAGAGTGTTGATTTGCAGCTGAGATTATGAGACAAAGCTGTGTTTTTAGCACCATGCCTTTTTAAAAATCTGATTCTCTCACTGTATATTTCAAGCCTATGTTATCAATTCATCTTTAGCTGAATACACCCTGCCCTTGGGCAAAAGCAATTGAGCTCGTAAACCTCTCAATATACTGGCAGTTGCATCCCAGTTTGGTCTATAGATTCCCCAGACTTTCTTCAATATTAGAGTTGATATGGGACTCAAGTCATGCTGCTTCTTTGCTGGAAGTCATTATTTTGTTTAAAATTGTATGAAACCCAGCCGACTTCAGTTCAGCCGAATCCTGAAATCTGAGAAATGCAGGTGTTGTGCATACGCATGAACAGAAACAAAACAGTTGTAAAGAACAAGGCTGAACTTCTGAGACTGCTTTCTTGTACATAGCCCTAGCTAATATGTGGTGGGTCTTCAAATACTCTAATCCTAGAGAGTAAAAATAAGGATGAATTTTTTTGTTGTTGTTGTTGCTTATTTTGCTAACCATCTTTGCATGTCATCATTAATGCATAATTCATTCATTACAACAAAATGGACTGTAACAGAAATGGAATCAAGAATTTGCTTGCTATTTCTTACCATAGCCCCTATTCACCCTGAAAAAGATGTGAAAAATCATGGGAACGGAAAGATTTAGGAGTGTGATCTTGATTTTCCTGTTTTCTCTACCTTCCCACATTTTGCTTTTTTTGTTTCCTGAAGGTATTACATATGATACGAACTAAGAAATGATTTAGGGTGGCTTATCCTCATGTTTCATTGAACTGTGTTTTTTGGTCAGTTCTAGCTAATATTTTTGCTGGGTAATAGCTTCATTATTTTTTAGTATTACTTATGTATTTTTAATCATATAATATTTATTACTGTAATGATCTAGTTCATAAGTGATAATTTTTGCTGATGGGAAAGTTCTTTTGGAGCTTGGTTCTAATTCTGGCATCAGTCATAAAAGTAATGTCAAAAAGTAGAATTAGCAGCAAAAATTACAAGGTGCAAATTTAAAGCATGGTATAGTAATATAAAAAATGCAATAATATACCTCATATATCTCTTCATAGTTTACCTTTCCCATATTTTTTGTTATCACCTCTGAAATAATTGCATTTGGTATTAAGCACCACAGCTCAGGAAATGGATAAGTATGCTTTCTACTGGTAATTTTTATTCTAGTAATTTCTTTTGACAATCAAAAAAAAAAAAAAAAGCTAGCTAAAATATTTATATCCTTTTACATCTCAAGTAGGGAGGCAAAGGAAGGTACTTAGTTGTGTCATGGCAAACAGTTCCAAAGTGTGTTGTAGGACCCCAAGAAGTGATAAACCAGATTGCTTGTTTCTTTTTGGATGACAAAGTCATCTTTTGAGAAAGCTATATGATATTTACCTTGACAGCTTGGTTGCTGAAGGGACATAGCTACTGCAAACACCTGGTGTACTTAGATGTCATTTCCTAGCTTTAGAACACACCTTCTTGCTTAAAAACAACAACAAAAAACACTGACAGATCTGCGGAGAAATTTGCTTTGTCGAAGCATTTAATGCACATCAGTTACTGATTTACTTACTTAATAGAGTTTGTTAATAAACGTAAATTTACTTTATGGAAAGGATAAAAAAAGCTCTATTTAAAGAAATGACATGCTAAGTGACAGAAAATRCTTGTAACTGCTGAGGCAGACAGTTGTTTCTGAAGTGTATATAATATAGTTCTTTTTAAAAAATAGTTTTAGAGTTATTTGCAAACACATGAGAAAAGAGAAACCATTGCCAAATAAGATTGGGTTTATTTATTTAAAATGAGATGTTATTTGCCAGCTGGGATGACAAAATATTATTTTGAAAATTCAGACAAGGATTTTAAGGAAGCTACATGAAACATTGTCTTTTTTTTTTGCCTACAGTTTACTATTTTAGTCGTCTTTAGAAGATGTGTGTTCAGTAGGAGTTCATGTTCAACTTTGGGAAGAAACACCTTTTGTAAGTTACTAATGCAACTGTAAACATATATATTTGGATCCATGGAAACATTAGTAAAGAGAATTACTTGAATTCTCACCAAGATGTAATACCACATTATTTTCATATTCCAGTCAGATAATATTTTGGGATGTTTGTTCTTGCCGTCATCTGTATAAGATCTGTATAATTTTGTCATGGCTATGTCTTACTTTATTGGTATAGAACAATCTCAATTCTTCACTTAGATGTGCTGTTCAGTAAAACTTGAACTTGCTGAGTGATAAATATTTAAATGACTTCGTAATTTGTCTATTTTAAATGTTAAGCTTATATTTATCTCGCTTCTCAGGCTATTGGTTTCAGTAAGCTCAAAGGTTTAGACAGCCCTTGGAGAGTTCTAAGGATGCAAATTCTCCATGAAAATTTATTCTGTTTAATTAATTGCTACTTAATTAAATGATTATTAATTCATAAGGGGAAGTTATTAATGCTTCCTCAGAGCACTAAAAAGTGCTCCAGTCAAATGCTCTGAATTTATCCACTATAGGTGGCATCAGAATAAAAAAACCRGAGCTCTTAACTGTCTTTGACTGCTGGGCAAAAATTTCCTTTCAGTATTCTGGATGAGCTGCAATTATCCTTTTATATTATTAACACACCATATATATATATGTGACTCATCCTGCATCCTTGCAGCCTTTTTTTTGACATTGTAGTACTTTTTTGGTAACATAGGGGACACATGCTGCTTTGCTCAGCTTTCCCTTTACTTCTCCTTAAATTTATGTCTATGGCTGTGAAAACATGAAACAAATTTCAAAGCTCAGGGTGAAGGAACTTCAGATGCAGATAATGCAAGAAGATTATTTTAGTATCCACCAGGTTAGCGAGATTGCTTTTGCTTGTAGAGTGCTGCCATCCCTGAGGAGGAGGACTTATAACAGTCTTGGGAACAAAGCACTTCTTATGGTGTCCTCTTCTTGGAAGTTCTATTTCCACTGTGGAAATCTTCTTGAGCTGTCCCTTTCTTTCCACTTAACAGGACACCTGGCCATCATGGAATGATTATGCAAGGTCTCTACTTCTGAGCTTTGTCCTCCCCCATGGTGCTGCCAACTGATGTACACTGAAACATTTGCTCTGTGTGTTCATCCCCTTGTACACCACTAGCTGTCAATTGCCTGGTCAGGGAACCAACAGAAACATGTGCCAATCCTGATGATATCATGGAAATAGTGAAGGAAGGTCTTGGAAGATGGATCAGAAGAAGGTCTAGGCTACTCTGTGTGGCTTGCAGATGGTATTTAACAAAACATTTCTTAAATTTGCCTTCCTGCTGGACTACAGGGGGATCTGCCCGTTTAGAATTACTCCAGCCTCTACATAGAGTAGTTGAGGGTAGATACAGCCATACTGTGACTTACTGTGGGATGCCAGGTTATCTTCCCATGACTCAAGACTTAGCTGAGTATTTTAGTATGAACATTCAAGAAATGCCTCAAAAAGACAAAACGGGGTCAATACCAACTTACGTGACTGTGCACATGGGCAGCTGATATACTCAAGAGTCAAATGCTATGTCCATGGACTACTTTGGTATCAGATCAAAAAACACTCTTGACAGACAGGGAAACGTTCATACAGCTTTCACTGAGCTTGCTAATGAGTCTTTCTGTAAAATTCAAGAAATGAAAGGGACCATTGGACTGGTCCAAGGATTTGTTTTCATTAAGTGTCCTCTTACTCTGTAGTATGTGGAAATGAAGGCATGTCAGAAGCAATGACTAGATACCAATAATTATTTCGTATATTGCTTTTTTCTATTTATTCACTCCTCTCCAAAATATTATTTTCTTTCTTTATTCAGTAGCTTTTCTTATCCCCGATATTTTTATTGCTTGTTGCTAAACCCTGTGTAAGATACGCTGTGTCTGAGAGAGTGGTTGGAAATGCCTTCTGTATTTCAAATGAAGGCATGGTGTTGATTTGTGCGATGACATTCACATTTTCCAGCTCAAAGAAAAGTGCAGCAAAATATCTATGATACCTAGAAAGAGTTCCACTCAGTTTTACCTCAGTTAGAAATGCTACTCCTCATCATTATTACTTAAGTGTTTTATTTGATGTTTCCTTTACAGCAGTGTCATATCTTTAGCTGTTATGCGTCCAATACACAAAATGCACAAATGCACAGTGAGACTTGGTTCCTGCTGCCTCAAAAACTTTACTTTAAGGCTCTGGTTTTACAGTACTTTTCATGTGGGTTAATACATGTGACTGCATAGAAAGAGTTTAGGATGCATGTAAAAGGTCTGTTTTAGTAACCTCTATGGCAGTATTAGAGCTATTTTAAGACAAGATTCAATGTGTCAGTATGACAAGCAGGAAGGGAGAAGAATGATAATATCATGAAGAGCTCATGGCTGAAAAGAATAATATTGTGAATGACTGATGATTCTAAAGTCATGGATTTTCATTTGAAAAACAAAATCTGAAAAAGTCTCCAGCTCTCAATTAACAACAACAAAAAAATGTTGGACTGGAATTTAAAAATACTGAATGCATAGTAAGGATCAATGTTCTCTTTCCATAATTGCTAAATCTGCCTGTTTGCATGCTGCTTCCACATTCTGCTCCTTAAGTGTGCAACAAAATGTTCAAATTGATTTTTTTTTCTTCCAGGTTGTAAGTTAATTTACATCACAGAAATGGACAATCTAATTTCAGTGATAGATGTTCTGAGGTTCCCATGTAATAATGAAAAAAATAGATTTATAAGGTCAGAATATGATTATATTAAATTAAAATATTAAAAATTAATAAAATTGTTTTATAGGTAAATCTTTATTAGCAGAAGAAATAATTACTATTTTCATTAGAATGAATAATGAGGCTTGTAGAAATGAATATAGATGTTATCACTGGGCTTCCGTTATTTCCCCAAGGCAGATTTCTCTGACGTGCACTGTGTACCTCTTATCTGCATTGCAGGTTTCTATTACATATTCTACTCTTGTTCCATGTTTGGGGCTCCCAGAGGTCTGCAGCACTGATCACAGAAGACACTTTTGCCCTCAATATTGTGAATGTTCATATGTTTTAAGTAAAGAATAGTAAAAGGGAATAAAATTGAAAGTCAACTTAATTTGTCAGGAGAGCAGGCTAGATAAACCGTTGGATGTCTTTGTCACTATTCTTGCTACAATGTTTTAGTGAACTGATGCTGAACCCCATGAACTTGAGATACAGTCTTAGGTCAATGGAAAATTTATTCCGAAACAGGTGTGGCAAAAACAAAGAAAAGATTATATAAATGTGCAAGTAAGAGCCTGGATGATTCTGTTTTTTTTTTTTTTTTAATGTTCTCTTAAGCTGTGCTGATTATTTAATTTCCATGTAAAAGGAAACATCAAGGAACGGGAAATGAAAAATGGTGGAAAATAATGAATAGAATCCTGATAACTGATAAATGCTGTTACACTTCTAGTCATGGAGAATAAAGTTAGTAAGCAAAGCCAACAGGAAGATTTTCAACACAGTAAAACCATCACCAGAGTGCTATACTATTATCTGCAGATGTGGAGGGTGTTAAGTCTGCAAGGGCCCCCAATTACTCTTATAACAGTGTTTCTTTGAGAAAATTGGTCTGTTGTTTGAACTGGTATGCATTTTAGTTGTGATGAAGTCTTTACACTGAAAAAGACAGGCTAAAATGTTACTGGCATGACAGCGATCATGTGTAATGCAGCAGTGGCAGTTTTGTACCAACTGTGTTGGTGGGCTGGAAATGGTTTGAATGAGTTGAAGGTAAATAGGTGCTTTTATGTCCTACTGACGTGACTTACTGGAATCTTTTTTTTATGAAAGACATTTTAATATTTTCATTCTGGCTATATATCTTCTGTACTTGTGTGAAAATTTCATGTTTTCTGTGTTTGACTAAACTTATCAGACTGAAAACAGAATATTCCTTAGCTATCACTTGTAGCAAAGAAGTAGCAAAGAGCAATAATAGCAACAAAAGTGCAAGGTGAATTTACCACAACACAGGACTAATTCCTCAGCAACTGTGTATCTTCCTGGAAGGAAGGGTTGTGTCAACAGCTGCTGGGTGTTAGTCATGAGCTAGTACTCAAGCCAGCAATGCTCTCAGGTGGTGCCTTGAACAGTCGTTGCTTTTTAGCAGCAAACTGAGCAAAGTGTTCTGCAACCAAATGCATCTAAATCAATCAAAAGACCTATTATCTCTACAACAGCATGTACTGATGAGAAGTACTGCTAATAACTGTGCCTATCCTCCGTATGCGTTATCCCAACTCTCACAATGTGTCACAAAGCAAGAAAACTAATCAATGTTTTTTACTTGAAGCTAAAATGTTCAAGGATGATTTAATAGCATCTCTCGTTAATATAAATGCAGCATGCTTCAAACAGAAACCTCTAATTTAAAGCTGGATCAGCTTTAAAATTTTAGTTTAGTTTCAGGATCAGTGTAGATGCTGACCACTTGAGCTGAGCATGTTTGTGGAAGCTGCTCTGAAGGCTCTTGTGCAGCCCCTACACTTCTGTTAGTATCCAAGCTAGGATGGTTAAAGTTAGCTTATGCATATATGAAACCTAGAACTGCATCTTCGAAACACACCACAGATATAACCTTTTTGTTTGTTTGTTTTATGCTGTTTTCAGTGTACAGTAATTATCACAGACACACACACACACAACATCGATATTCTTTTTATTTTTCTATAAGTAAGGTACAATAGAGAGTTTAAAATATTCAGATAAAACTATTTATCTATACAAAAATGCCATATTAAGAGCTAATCTTCTGAAGTTCACTTTTAATATTTTTTTTTACTTAAGACATAACAGTGCATTAATATTTTCAATACTGAAATTTATTCTGCTGGCTATTAAAATGTTTAGATGACTAAAAGTGATGAATTAAGAAAATAGAGAGATTAAAGAAACAAAATTACCGAAATTTCTGTGTGTAAAGAACCAGATAAAAGTTTGCAAATTAAAATTGCTAAACAATAAGCATACTGCATTTAGAAAAACAACAGAGTTTTTTTTTTCCCTTTTCTTTTCTTTTTTTTTAGGCTTACCATAAAAATGATATAATAAATATGGAAAGGTTCTGTTTACTTAACTTACTGTGTCTTAGCACATCTAACCTTAAACTTGATATTCAGATCTGGGTTATCACTTTTGCTTTCTTTTTGCTGCATATCTATGATAAACTTAAGGATATGCTGATGACACTATTGCTCAGGGCATAATGCAGAAAATCGTGATTATAGCCTCCCACTCTATTTAAAAAGGATGCAGGTGACTTATTAAAATCAGTTCTGGAGTAATAAGAGGAGAATCAGAAGTCCACTTCTCACAGAATTCACTTTTAATATTAGACCCAGACAAAAATTCTAACTTCATTATTTCTGAGTCAGATTTCATGTCAAATAGTGTTACGCATTGTTTTAAGCTTTTTTTCTTGTGACTCCCTAGCATTTTTTCAAAATGAAATGTAGGCTGTTTGCAGTTTGATTTTTAGATAAAGCCTCTGTATTTTTATGTGACAAATATTCTTGTAACTAATGCACCTTGTTTTTCTAGGGGAAAATGTCACTTTCTGATTCTAATATTTTTTGGTAAGAATGCATGAGTTGGGGACTAATTTGGCTCCTACTGCTACTGGGGGCTGAATTCCCCTCTCTCAAGCAGAAGTAGCTTCTAATCCCTGGTGTATCTTTTATGCAGTGCAACTGAATTGACTCATAATCAAAATGTAGTCATTTTCAGAGGTTCCTCTTCCTACAGGTGAGAGGTTTGCCTGTGCAAAATGAGGCAATAACTTATCTGCTAGCAGCACATTTTCAGACTGCAGTTAAACACATACCTAAATATCAACATTATTACAAGATTAAAAATTCAATAATGCAGGGATCCTTTTAAAACTGTTGTGATTAGCTCTTGAATATGCAGGTGTAATTAAAGACATAACTCAGATGGTACCTTTATTTCTTTAGACAGAACATGCACTCACAGCTGGTAACTGCAAAACTCTGTTTCTATAGTTACCATTAAATGAGACTGAGAGCAATCTGTCAATGACAAATTTACCACAATCATGGGTGTAGTATCACTGTATTTAAAAAAAAAAAAATCTGAATTTCAGAGTTAAGCCATCTTTAAAGAAAGACACCTAGTCTTTAATGCTCTAGGTATTTAAAGGAACTGAATGATTCTTGAGGGACTGAGTATAAGAGTGTTCTTACAGACTAAACAAAAGGAAAAATAATACTTTTTCCTATACCTTCCCAGTTTAAGCAACTAATTTTGCAGGCTCAGAACTTCGTTCAGGCTTATAACTATGTTTTAAAATGAGAGTTAAATTCAGGGTCCACCGCAATCCCATTGAAGTCATGTAGACAAGCCCAAGCACTGTAAGTCTTGCCCAGGTATTTTGTTCAACAGCTATGTTTAAAACTAGCTGTTAATGGTGGTGGCCAAAACCATGAGTTTCTGTCTCCTTAGAACTTGGCAGTTTTACACTTTGCTGTGAAAAAAGTTCTGCTTTTGTTCCTCAATATTCTGAACACTGCCTGTGTAAGCTATAAATCCACTGGAATAAAATCCATTTGTGCCCTAAGTTCACAAATGTTTCGCACTGTATGGTTTTACAGTGGGCCATCAAGTATGTTTTTGTGACCAGGAGAAAATGTTGAAATAACCAATAAAATGAGTGAAACTGGAGGAAAACCGAACCCTAATAAGCTTTAACTTTGGAGATCTCATGCTTTGTTGTTTTTCAGGTACGATTGGTATGAATAAGCAACATCAGTAGTAACAGGTTGGCTATATGCCAACACAGAGGGACGTGTGCCTTTCTTCTTTCCCTTTGCTGTAGCTCGGTTGCAAGTTTTTGTCTTTCCTGCCTTCAAATAAAGACATCAGCCGCCTGCTTTCACCTCCTTCGCTTTCCAGCCTCCCAACAGACATGTATGGTAGCTCCACTTCCTTCTCCCCTTCTTTTTCCCCCTAAATGTTGCACTTTGCCATCCTGCCCCCACCTTGCCAAGAGTGATGTTCCCTCTCTGGCTTCACTTCTGTGTTTTTCAGAAGCACACAATCTATTAGCGATGGCATTTTTGCAGCAGATGTCATGAAAAGAACAGGCTGGGGAAGAAGGTTGGAAAGAGCTTATCTGACTCTCAGAAACAGTGGATTTATGCAAGAATCACCTGAATTTAACTACAAACAGAGTACTCAGAAAAACACAGCTTTTTGTACACTTGAGTGTGTCATTATTTTTCCTTTTTAATCCCTTGATTTTCCAGCTAAACTATGAAGGGAAAAAAAAAAGTTAAAACTCAGGGCATAACAGTTGCATCTACAAAATACTAAGAGCATCCATTAACAACTTGCAATGAACGTTTCAGCTTTTTGACTCTGTTAGGCACAAATGATGCCAGCTACTTTTGATTACAAAACACTGGACTATTTCAAGCAGTAGCTTTTCATTCAGCACATTTTAATGAAAAAAATTCATGCAAAACCCACAATATTGCATGATGTTCTTAAAAGAAAAAAAAAAGACTATAAATGGTACCCTCATCCTACTCGAGTGCTTTCAAATACCACTAAAGTAGGATGATAATGGCAAAAAGTAGCAAAGTAGAGCCTGTAGGGATCAACATTATAGACATTTTTAGTTCATTTCCGCACAGAGTAGAGAAGTTGTAGATTCAGGAAAAGAAAGACTACATAAATAAGGAGAAAAAAAATGCAGAACAAGAGGAGGAATTTGAACATCTACAGTAATTACAGAAGTAGGTGTTATGTACAAAACAGAAGAAAAGAGAGTGGGAAAAGAGTCAGATAAATATTAATACATTGTACAGGGTTTTTTTTTTTTTTATAACCCAGAAGTGCTCTTGAAGGACATTAAAATGGTTATGACTGATCTCTGGCTGCTTCGTGAAAAGCAAAACATGATATCTATTCAGTTTCAGACATTTCACAAAATGCAAAGAGGATAGCCTTTCTTTTTTATCCAAACAATTAAGTACAAAGAAGTAAAGAGAAAAAAAAAGTCTGAGTACTATGTTTACAAATCAAGTTATGTGTTAAAAACATGAAAAGAAAAATGCAAGAGGAAAGAAAATGATACTAAGTCCTATATAAGAGGTGAAAAAAGGAAAGAAAGAATCATAAAACTGGAATCATGATAAATAACAGAAATAACAAATCAAGGGGAAGATGCATTGTTCCTTCAGTTGGAAACTTCTAGAGCTTTCCAGCCATCTCACTTTCAGCTGAGATGAACAATTGTTTTTCATTATTTTTTTGTTCTTTTCTCCCATGATCTGATGTTGTCTCCTTGTCAGATGTTAGTTCTGCATTATTTCCTCTTTTCAATCATTAGTTTGGAATTTCTTTGATTTATATATATGGTTTGTATATATATAGAAACATATTTTCCATGCATATGATATTTCTATACATATTTCTATATTTTCTAGACATGACTTCTATTTGCATAGATATATATTTTTTCTAGATATGATTTCTCTGGTTTCTATATATTTATATATCTCTATTATATGTGTAAATTAAATGCATATGTGTGTGTATAAAATATACATATATTTCAGGTCTCATTTGTGGTATTTTCCCCAGCTTTCTGTATTACCATAATCTGGCTCTTCATGAATAGTCCTAATTCTTAGGGCAATTCTCAGGCCAGTGTTTCCCATGAGTTACCTTCAAAGTGGTATTTAGCTGGACTATTGTAGCTTTTTCTCAGCCAGGTAGTTATTGTTTGTGATATTTCTGGAGGTATCGAGTATCTACTAGTTGTTGATGTAGACAGCTGGAAAAGTTTGTCACATTTAACATGACTGTGATTTATACACTTCTCTGAATTCTGTGTAACTCCTTGGTCATCAGATGGGCAAATTGTTTCATCCAAAAAATCCCTAGTAACCTTTTATTCTAAATCCAGAGATGTGAGTGCTTAACTGCCATAGAGATGTAAAAATCTCCTTCTGTTTGTATAYACAGAAACACTTACTTGTTGTTACCCCACATATGTGGTAGTTCTTAGGAGCTCTCTGAAATGAATCAGTCTTTAAAGCTAGAATACGGTGTGAGCTAATAAGTGACAGATTAATCATTTTCTTATGGGGTTCTTAGGCTCAAGTTAGTGAACTTGCTGCTGAAGGGCAGTGAAATAAATTAGGAAAAGTGGGCGCTAGCTGCTTCTGCAAGCTGCTTTGGAGAATGCATGCTGTGGTGGTTATCAACCAGCTCTCCACGAGGACTAGTCCAAATAAAGTCATCCTACTAAATTTTGTCTGGTGATTTTAGAAGAAGAAACTTATCTTCTGTGGGAGTCGAACTGACAAATAAAAGGGTCTATGGTATAATCAGGAAGCAAACTGTATTGCTTGTTCTTTCTACCAATATCTTTTATCGACTTCTTGGGAAACCTTTGGCTAATTCCTTTTGTTCAGAAACCTTAGATCCTAAGAGAGGAAGAAGACTGTATACCTCAACTTAGTCATAGAAACAATTAAAAGTTATGTATAAAATTTGATTCCATTTTTATGTGATTCTTTAAAAACAAAATCTACAAAAGTCCCACATAGAGAAATAATTTTAAATTCAAATTGTTAATGGCAATATTTCAACTATTTAAAAGCTCTCAGATGTTCAGTTTTTGAACCTGCTAAACACTTTTTTTTTTTTTTTAAAGGAAAGATCAGTCCTTGCTATAGTACCATTACTTTAGTTGTTCTGAAATAGATGCATACAAACATAACTTTGCCTTACAAGCCTGACAGGAAATTGAAATGGTTTTGTCTAAGGGCTACCCCATTTTATGAAGTATTTTCATCCTTGACTATAGTATGTTTTTATGCTGATTTTGCCCAAATTGAACTCTTTGATTTTTATTCTTTTTATGGCAAAATTGCATACTCAATATATTGAATTATTTGAAAAATTAATGTCATCTGCTCACATTGGATTTTGGGTCAGATATTTTAGCCTCTGCATTAACTACTAACAGAAGGACCCTGATAAATTTTTTGTTGTTCAAATACACCACTGTGTAAAATGYACATGTTACAGGAATGTATTTTGGGATACAGTCTTATAGCTCACAACTAGCAGTTGGTAGCGTATCTATTGCTGCGGGTTCCAGGGGAACTCACTGGTGTTGAAGAGAACTCCGCTTATGTAACAAATGTTCATCAACATGCAAGCCCTAGCCCTAACCAAATTCTTATTTTTATTAACCTCACAAGACTTGAAGACAGAAATAAAAAATGAAAATATTATCAATCTTATCTTTGGTCTAGGTACTGGATCAGAATCATAGGGACAGTGTTTATCCAACTTCTATTTCTTATTATTCTTATTTTTGTTTATTCCTTTTTCTATTCTATAACAATCTTTATTTTATAACAAAATTGAATATTTTTAGTAGTCATTTAGTATTAGGGTTCATATATGACAAGTGCATTTTCTTTGCCTTTACCTCAAAGAGAAAGTAGCTGGTTTTGATTGTACTTTTTTATTTGTTGGGTTCCTTTGGCAGACATTGTGATTTATGTATCTGTTGTCTGTATTGTGTAGGAGGTGGCAATTCAAGGGAAAGAGCCTTGCACTTAGAATAAGGTTTGTAGTGGCACATCTGTTCTATGGGAATTCATTCTGCCATCTTCGCCCTGTTCTTGGGAAAGTCTATCTTCTGCGCAGAAAAGGCTTCACTTTTCTGGTTGAAAGCTCTGATTTGCCTGAGAACTGAAGTTGTTAGTCAATGCCTCATGAGATTTTTAACGTATTTATTTTTCTCATTCTGCTCAGAATTATGAGAAAGTAAGAGTTCACTGATACTTTTTTGATTTGTATATCATCAGCATTCTGAAGTGAAGAACAAGAAAGAATAAGTGAATCGAACTTTTCATTAAAACATCTCAACTCGAGAAGTCATTAAATTAACAATTATGTGGCATATTTGGAAACAAWTTCAAACATTTTGGTGTTTACACTGTAAATTTCCTTGCAGTTAAGTATATTCACCTTTCAAGCAAAGGTCAAAAGTAGCGGGATGCTGCTCTCTAGGATATTTTACAACTGTGTATTTATTGCTGTTTGTGAACTCCTTAGGGACAAAGTATTTTTAGGTAACCAGACCTAACAGAAAGCTGTGGCTCCTTGGGTAGAGCAGTCTGTGCATATACATTTGTTCCTCTTTCTTCTCCTGGTTTCAGCTCGTTTGGAGGCCGTTGCCCAAATGACGAGGCTGATGCAAGCAAGCTGAAATGTGGTCTGCTGTTTCACCTCTAATACGTTCTGATTTTATAATGTGACACAAACAGTCCGTGTTTCAGACAAGGAGTTTCCAGGGAACAGCATCTGTGAACTTTGCATGAGAAATGCACATACAATTTTGAACCGTTTGCACAAAAATATCCTGCAAATGTTTTAGAAGCAAATATCGGTCTTCATGAACAATAATTAATTTTACTGCCATTGCAACTGATGTGTATTTACTAGTAATCTATTTGTATTTATGACTATAGGATTTGACAGGTTGAAACAGCTGTGAAATTTTGTGCTCTTTAGCACATGATGCTTTTTTTTTTTTTTTTGGCTCTTGAAGGATTTGTCATTTAATAGACAACTTACATGTGTGGTTTAATTACATTTGAAATAGTAGAGATTACTTTTGTTTCTCTGATAGGAATTTTCAGGGTTTTATGATTAAGAGAACATGGGAAAATATCATTTTCATAGCAAATTTATAAATAAAAATAGTTTGTAAAAACCAGAAGGTTCTTTGCACTGAGCATTTTTCCCTTTTGCTGTTTCTGGACAATCTCATCTCATGTTTTCTCTCATGGGCTCTACCAATACAAAGCAATATCAAGTTTAAAGGAGCTATAAAGCACTATTTATTGAACTATGCTTTGCATTTAAGCTGGGCTAGACACAGTGCTTGTGTCAAATTCAGAGCTCAAAATGTGAATTAAAGTATGTTTTCTGCAACTGTGACCCAAAGTAAACCCAACGTAAGCAGAAATCTTTGTCTGATGTATTATGTATAAATACTGAAGGGATATGACTGCAAAAGGGAATATTCCTGCAGGGAGATGGTTTAGAGACATATAACGAATAAAATATTTGCTACACTGTTCACTTTTTGAACAATAGAAGCAAGGAGTGTAGGACTGGATGGGCCCTTTTAGGTCACAGAATCCTCTCTCTTTCTCTGCTATACACAAATACATTATAAACTGGTTAGCTGTATTTATGATACCCCTGATTTTGAGTCCTTGCACACCTCTGTTTCTTACAGGCATGCAGCTTAGTGGCTTTTCAAAGATCAAATGCTCAAATGAATACACCCTGGAACCAGATGAGTACTTGTAATACAGTGCAACAACTCCAACTTCCCCCAAGCACAGGAGAAAAATTGCATGCTTCTTGGGAGAATTAAGTATGCTTTGATGCATGGGAAACAGCATGGAGAGGACGGGATCCTATCAGCTGAAATAGAAGTATGTGGAACATTTAAGCATGAAAGGCAAGCCACGTTAAAATACTGTAGAAAATATGCTTTTTATTTTCTGTGATAACTGAAAAGTAAGTTTCTGAACTTGAAGCTGAACTCCGGTATATGCTGGTGACAAACTCTGGCCTCTGTGTAAAGGTATACTGAAATTATTAAAATGCTATGGACATTATTAACACTAAAACATCTGCTAGTGGAGTTCAAAGCTGGCAGTGAGTAAGTTCAGCAGTTTATGGAATGAAATTACTTGGCAGTTTTTGAGAGACCTGAGCCAGAAGAGTATGATGAACAATTTCAAATTTCTCTGACACACAGCTGTTTTAGCTTCTTTATGCTAATTTCTATCTTTACTGATCAATCTGTTCTTGTAATTGCTATTACTATGTCAGGTTTTCATGATTCCTATTTCATACTGTGCAACAGTTAAAGATCTTCCATTCTGTTGTGAGGCTTCTTGCCTTACTGTGGAAATACTTGTGGCTTCTTGGGGAACCACTTCAATTTCCTTGAACACTGAGGTCTTTTGCTAACTTTATTGCCTATTTCATTATTATTCACACTGATGATTCCTTTTGACTATTGCCAAGCTTCCTGCCTTCAGATACTCCTTCATCTGTTGCTCTCTCCTTCATTCACCAGGTATGAATCTCTCCTAACGTTACATTTTGCTTCTAAATTTAAACATTTGTCAGTCTTACAGCCTAAATCCCAGACAGCCAGTAATTTAGCCATCTGGAAAGCAAGAAACCATGCTGGTCATCTCACTGTGATTCAGTGGAATAGCCATTTCCACTGTCCAATAACAAGAGTTGAAAAAAAAGAATATATGCTACATGTAAGTCGAGGTAGGTACAGACATGCTTATAGAGGGAAGGGCAACAACTTTTAAGCAACTTTATATGAGATTGCTTTTTAGGGTGATATTAAAATCTATTTTTTCCACACAATGTTGCATTTAGATTCCAAAACAGCTCCCCATCTGCACCAGGTTTTACTTTTACCAATTCCCAGTTCTAGTGTGGGCCTCAGGCTGTCAGATTAAGGACCTCATTTCTTATATTTCTAGTGGACTAGAGTGGTTCTACAGAGAAAGCAAGTGTATCTGAATAATTCACAACTGTTCCACCAGAAAGTGCAGGGAAAATGAGTCTTTTCAGAGCCTATATCCAATTAGACAAAGTTTATAAAGCAACAACAACAACAACAACAACAAAAAGCGTAATGCTTTTTGTTTAAAAAAAAAAAAAAGTGAGTCCTTAGTCAGCTTAGCTACTTGGCTATAACTACTATTCCCCAACATTCTCCCAAAGTACTTAAACTGAACAAATGGAACATTGCATGTATTTGCATTTATCTCCAGAGGAATATTTAGTGATAACGTAATTATCCAGAATCTGACACTCCCCCAAAATATTCCCATGGGATGTCACAGTTTGTCCCTATTATGTATATTAGCTCACCATACTAAATATTAGCTAACCTGGCACTATGGCTTGAGTATTTTTACTCAGAAGCACAGAAACTTTTTACCCATGACAATGTTTCTGCATTTCCAAAATGAATATCAAGGAATTTGATTTCTTTGAAAGATATCTTGGTAGCTGTTTGGTACCTTAATTTATGAAGAAAAATGTTTTAAACATCAAAGCCTTATGTTGAATGAAATTTTCTGGCAAGTTCTATTTTGTAATCATTATTTCACATATCAATAATTGCTGTTAATAGCTCCTGTAGTAACCTATGGATGTTGCTGTAGTACAGTTGCATGAGAAGGAAGAACAGTAACTTTGCCTTTTCTTGTGAGAAGGATGAATACATGTTAGGAATAAGTAATGGAAGACTTTTGTGTTACTAGTTTATAACTGAAGAATGTGGAGAATTACACCTGTTTAACTATGAATTATTATTGTACTTTATGAATGCTTTTGTCATGAATGAAAATCTCCAGAGAAAACCATATCTTCAAAGCCTCCAAAGCTGTCCTGGAGACTTGCTATGCTTCTGAAGGAGAAGATAAAAAAATAGTAATTTTAAAAAGAAAACGTTAAGATTGCTTAAGTATGCACATGGTTACACTAGGACTCAAAATTCACCCTACACTTCTAGGCTTATTTGGCTGGGGGCTGTTGTGCTGAGTTTAGCTTTTCCTGACGGAGCCATTAAATTCTGGGCTTGGTGTTTATACTCACTTTTAAAAAATTAAATTCAAACTGCTGTTAAAGAGGTGAAAGTTGCCTGGCCTTTTCCTCATTTAATAAATTAGAATTGAACCCAAAGGGTAAAACTTATTAATAAAAAGTAAATGCAAAATTATACTACCCTGGAAAAACAAATACATGGTGCCAAGAAATCCATTAGCTGAGTTTCTTGTTTTCTCCTTAAAACTTGGGAGAGAGCAGATCTGGGCAGAGGATTCTGAATTACAATGCTGCAAGTATTGTAGTTTCCAGTTCTCATGCTGTAACCTCACCCTGTTTTGACATAGTTTTGATCATGTTTCCTTCAGTTTTTTTAGGGTATAATAAAGATGAGAAGAAGAAATAAACTGAGACACAGAGCCATGAGAATTTGCATAAAGAATGCAACATCCTATTTCTTATTTTAACTATGCCACTCTTCTCTTTTCTTGCAAGATGATCTTGGGCATCAAGCGTACCAGGGCTTAGTACATCAGAACATAGCATAGTTAATGTAGAATAAATCCAAGTACACCACCCTGACAAAAAGAGATGGAATTCTCACATTTTGGACTTGAACTCCAAGTTTTCTTAGTTGCTGGATGGAGAATGTTTCCTTTCCCTCTGCTGCTTCTGAAGAGCTTTTCCCAAAGAAGGGCGTAATGTAAAAAGCTGATATTTCCAGTATCCAGGATACTGTGGTATCCTTGATAATCCAGTTTAAAATATTGCTTTAGATCCATATAACTTCTCTGAATTGTCAACAGCTTTCTCTTTCACAATTTGCTATGCTTCATCTACAGTCATTGCAAAACCATTTATGTTTTATATATTATATATTTTTTTCTTTTCTAAATTAAATGAAATGTATTATCCTGTCAACCAATTTTATGTTGTTAAATTAAGTCTTTTGGGAAGACTCCTAGCTCCTAGCTCTGGAGAGGAGTTTCCTGCTTCTCTCTTAGATTAATATTAGCTTAGTATTTTGGCCCAGGCTATTTTTGCCCTGTGTTTTGCCTGTTAGGAAAAAATGTGATTGTGTAGAAGATTTAAGCAGGAGCTAATATAGCTTTAGTGGTTGTTTGACATTTGGCACCTTTTCTTGAAACCTATAAACCAAGATTTTTTTCTTTCTTAGGGTCTAGTTTGATGTCAGTCAGAGTCACTGATACAATCCACAAAAAACTGAGCTGCTTTGATGATTTCATGTCCCATACTAACTTAGTTTATGAAAATGCTGAAAATGTTATGTGATTTTTTTCAGGACTTGAAATCTGTGCTCTCAGAGATATGAAAACTGAAATAGCTGGTAGAGGGATTTTACTTCAAGACAAATACATGTTGCCCAAGCCATGATACCCTAAAATTGATAAATGCCTTCTGTTTATGTGTATACCAAGCCATGTCACTCATAGGCAGGAGGACAGCTTCAGAAAGTTCCTAAATGCATTCTGGCTTTTACACAGCTGAAAGCTTACTTCAGAGCTCATTTAAATAAAGAGAAATATATATATTGATTTTGATAATCTGTAGTAAACTTCATTAGCACAAGATCTGCTCTGCAGTATTCTAGAGAATTAAAGTTAATATTTTTAACCATAAATAACTAAAAGGAAAAGGATGAAATTCCAAAATTACACAAAAATGCATGGCTTGGATAAGACACAGGAGTACAGTTTCAGATGGCAGAAGCTGCGGAGGAAGAGATGTTTGCACCAACAGTTGCCAGATTGTGTGCACATATTGCTTTAGAAAAACAGAAACTGAGGACTCCCTGAAAGACTCTTTCTAGCAGAAATAAGCCTTCATTTGCAGCACAGCAGCTTGTGAGATATTGAACCTTTAATTTAAGACACAGCTGTAATGAACAGTGCTAATTTTACATAAACTTGGCAGCTTTTGCCTTAAACTGTATTATCCTTTAAGAATTGTCTCTTAAAAATATCAATACATTTTCTAAACGAAATTCCTACTCTCTAGGTAAGATGAACCCACAGTTTGTGTGTTTGGGCTTACTGAGATTTGTGAACATGGTTCACATTTATTTCTGTAAAAGTTTCAAAGTTAATTTTATTCTAAAATGTTTATAGCTGACATTTTAAAAGTCCCAGGAACATTATAAAAGATCATATTTTCTCCTTAGTGAAGCTCAGGATTTTTTGTTGTTGTTGTTTTTCACAGTTCTTCCACCAGCTCTATTTATGCACACATGAATAATCTCCACTCATTTTGGGAGAACTGCCTTACACTGAGGCTATGGACTGTGAGCAGTGGTGCAAAAATTGAAGCTTAAAGCTGGAACAAATTGGGCAGTAGCATCTGCACACAGATGAGCAGGCACAGTATATGAAAACATGAGAAACAAGCAGGCTGTGCAGGGATAAGTAAGTATTTGAAAGCATATCAGTTCTACACCAAGTGCTAAATGTGTGTTGCTGGAGCAGAGTTTGCATGACTTATAGGTGTTACATTGCACCATCACAAGGTTTCGGCATCCGGACAACTTGACTTGCTCCTTGTTAATTCAGTCACATAGCAATGGCTTTGGTTATTTTCCTATACGATATGACAATGTAGAAGCAAAGGGTTTAGTCATTGCCCTAATTTCTAGTCACTTTTTTTTTTTTTGAAGTTTGTACAGTAGTGAGATGAATGGAACATTTACTATAGGCAACAAGGTTCCTCRTAACAGATATTTTAAATGGTTGTTCCTACTAACAGCAAAGTTTTGTTCTTTCACCAGCAGTTCTGAGAATTAGAAAACTCTCAGGTTTCGTACTGAAATATTTTATTTAATGTGGCGGATGAATGGCACGGACTCAGGGGGGTTTGCGTCCTGAGACATTTATTATTTATTTCTGAGCATATTTAAAAAGTTAGCTGCTTCAGTGGTTTCACAGACACACTTTGCTAGGCCAGTCACCATGCAGATTATGTCACAGGGAGCCAATCATTGCACCGATCACGCACGCAGCGGTCATGTCCTGTACCTTGCTACTTATTTAGCAAAGCTGTCTAGCCCTTAACCTTGGTTCCCACTGGCTTCTGCTAGTTTATCTGTACTTTCTCAGGATGTATCATTCCCACCTGCACCGGTGTCCTTGGGTATGTTTGTCTGAGGCTCCTGTTGCTTGCTACTTGCAACTTTCCACCAGTCTAACCCTGTCACGGCCCTCCACAATTTAATTTTTTGAGAGATAGAAAATAAAAGGGAATAACTTTAGGTGTGGGGTTTTTTCTGTTCTGTCTGTACCTGTGAAGATGAGCAAAGAACAGAGCCCTTGAACATCTCCTTTCAAGAGAGGATGGTTCAGTGGCTAAAACAAGTCACTTGGACACGGGGTGCATATTGCTGATTCCCTTTCCCCAAATTAGGTTGTTGACCAGATCAGTTATTCTTGTGTCCCAGTTCTTCATCTGTAAAAGAGAGCTCACAAGACCACCTCACTTCACTTAAACATTGTGAAGTGATTGGATGATATCACATAATCAAGACTAAGATACTGTATGTACTGGGTATATAGACAGATTCCTTAGAAATTCCTAAAAACATCCAGGAGTATGTTAGGCCTGTAATAGACCGTAATACAGGCTTTTTCATAGACTAAGATACCTGTTCCTCTCCTTGATAAGGGAGGTACTAAAAATGACAAATATTTCAAAATAATATTCTCTTGTTGGCATCTGTAGTATTAAAAGGGTTGCTGTGCACTGATGTAACATAAAAGGGAACCATTCACTAAATGGAAAAAGAAATTCAATTTATTACTGGAATAAAATTCTTAAGGAAAAACATGTTTTAAGACAGCTGTGGAAAAAAAACAGGATAGCAAGGTTAGATTTCATCATCAATAATGGATAATAACTGTAAGGAGCACAGTTCTCCAAAAGAACTTGATTTTTGATTTTAGAGAGTCTGAAGTCTGTTTTAAGAGCACACTTTTCAATTCTCAGATTCTGTTGAACAGTGTCCCTTTTGAAAGAATCAGAAAAAGCAGACTTCTGTCTCGAAGTAGAAGTGCTGCAGTTTTACATCTAATAGTTGTCTATGAATGATTGAGAATTTTCTGCATAAAATACATTAAACTTCCTGATAATTATGACCATCTTTACTGATTTGTGCAAAAGCATTTCTTACAGTCATTTTAGAGGAGACAAAGTCCCTTCTTTTTGGGATGGTGTTGACTGAAAGGTGCAATGATAGCTACTGTCATATTTATGCTCAGTGAAGGGATATAAACGATTCTTCTGAAAATATGTAAGTAATATTTAGATTCAGCCTTAGGTCACAATTGTTGTCTGCAGTCTCTCAGACAGTTGGCATTTAACCAAAGATATTTTATAGGATAATCCTCTTCAGGTACCAAAAGGGCAGCTGTTTGAATTTAGATAGCCTAAAACTATGCTGCAATACACTTCATCCATTTTAGATATCAGTAGCACTTCAAATTATATCTTTGTATACTTGTTGAAGATATTTAGTATTTTAAAGATTTTAGATATGCTTTATCAAAGAAAATATTAACAATATTTTGAGATCAAGCACACAGGACAGATCTGAGTTCCTTCTGCAACCATAAATACTCAGAATAGTTCTCCTGGGTACTCTGTGTTTTTTGTGGGGTGGGGTGGGGTGGGGTTAGATCCTTTGTTTTTCAAGTGGTTAACTCTTTGTAGGACCTAATGAAGTGTCAGTCTGGATTTCTGAAGGAGTCTTTTATCTCCATTATCCTGACACCCTAAGTTCCAAGAAGATCATTTCATTTTTCTCTGAAATGCTCTTTCTACAGTTTGTGAGGAGCTTACAATACATTGGTGTACCGGTGCTTGCAGTGCACCACAATAAAACCCTGTAAGCAAAAGACTTCTCATAGTCCTTGCCTGTACTAGAAGGACTTGGTGCTAATATGCTTAAAAACTTTGGGCTGCATGCAACAGTCACTGTACCTGAGCAATATCTTCCAAGTGGAAACAGGATACAAGAGCTACAGAGGGCAGTAGAATAAAACCTGATGACTAAATTAAATTAAGAATATTAAGCTTATAAATATTAAATTGAATTAAATTAGATGAATAAATGTACCTTTCAGTAGTTAAAAAATGTTTCTACACTTAATTAAAAGAACCCAGCAGTTTACAAGAGACAGAGAAGCCAAAAAAAGTCTTAGAAATAATACTCTTTGATTATTTATTTATTGACATGTTTTCTTTTTATTACCTTTACCTCTATTTATTACCATACTATAATAATTATGATTAATATCTGGAATTCATGCTTAATGGAAAAATAGGATAGATTTCTTTAGATTTATCTCAGAAGGACATATCTTGGAGAAATACATATATTATTATATTAGGTACATATTTAGTAACCCTTTCCAGGTATTTTCTTGAAAAGCATTTAGATGTAAAATGAACCAATATGCTACAAAATAAAATCATGTTCTAAAAAGCAAAGAAAAAGAAAACCACCCTCTAACAGAATAGTTTCTCATACCCTTTTCTTTTAAAATTATAAATGCACCAAAGTAAAATATTTATGGCCTAGGTGTCTAAAAATAGTCCCAAAGCCTTGCCTGCCAGCTTGCTGAACTCTATGGGTGAAACATACTCTTTGGTTTTATATCCCTCTTGAATATTTGTAGTGGTGGGGTGATAAGGGAAGAAATTATAGCATGCTCCACAGTCAACTGTAGTTACAGAACAAATCTGAGGGTTCAAATGCTGGTGGCTGTAGTTCACAATGATATAAAAAAGGGTAATGAATTTAGAAACTGCAACACCTAGAACAATCACTTTTTTCCTCTGCTGGATTATACATGAGACTGTAGATTCTTTCTCTTGTTTCCACCAAGTTTTATTTATTTATTTATTTACTGTTGCTCTGGAGTATCCTATCACGCAGTACTACCATGTATACAGAGGCAAGAAGGGGCATAAAATCTTGCTTGAGAGCAGTGTGCATGCACACATGCATGTACGTATATATACCTGGCTACTCTAGCTTCTCTTTGCTGCAGCTAGTATCAGCCCTTCAACTCTATATACCCTTCCAGGCAGCCTTTTTAAAGACCACTGATTGCTACTAGTTCCCCTGTGTCTTAGTATCCTTTCTGCTCTTATCGTTGGTCAATCAGAAAAACAAAAACTTGAAATTGCATGGGGAACAGAATTGCTTGAAAACCAAGTACTTTATTCCCCCAAACTCTACTGCAGCTAGAAAGAAAAACTTTTGCAATCTCAAATTTTGTAATAGCACTTTGATCAGGGAGACCTTGATAAGAAAACAAGCTGAAAGAATGGCTCATAACTCTCTCTCTCTCTCGCTCTCTCTTAAATTGCTATAGTTCTCATAATTTCGTAGTTATAGCAAACTAGATTAAGTTATTCTTACCTGATATTGGTATCTGTGAGGCCATCTACAAAGGTGGACCGGAGATCTGAATTACATAATTCCATTCTATTTATTTTATAACTAAGATATCTACTCCAGTCTGGAATTCGAGTTATTTATTCCTGTTATCTCCTGTACTCTGCAAATTTGTTATTCTTTCCATTTCTTGCCTTCAGGCTTCTAGCCTTCACCTCATTAGGAAGGGCCAAATATGAGATCTTGTGTTAAACTGAGCTCTGGCCATTCCCAGTACATCCAGACTGCATGAAAAAGAGGTCAGGCCCATATTAAGGTTCTGGGGTAGGACTTAAGATTTACCTTCTTCCAAGCTCAGGCTTGCAGAGTTATTGACATCATTACAGGAGGTTGCATTTGAATGTGGGGTCTGCTCTCTTCTTGACTGACAATGTCAGAATCAATCTAAACTACAGTTCTTTCTCCTGTTTGAACCATAAGAGGAAAATATTATAAATAGTGAGACCTAGCCGGATGTTACTTCCCTTTAGTAAGGCCAACAGTGCTAGTGCAGGTCAAGGAATATGTTGCATAGCTTATATTCTTTCATAGCATGCAACCCATTTATTTCTAGATAGATTGCTTTTCTGCAGTATTTTAGCATCTTCATAACTGTAATGACTGCAGTTGTAGATTAAGAGGAAACCATGGATGGGGCAGCTGTCTCAGTTATGTATAATTAGATTTTTATGTTTTATTATGTTTTACATTAAAAAGGAAAAACTACAGTGACTTACCCATCATATACAATTCTATATATTCAAAGTGTTGTACTGCAGAAAAATTTTCTTGTATTTGACCTTCTCTTATTATTTAAATTCAGGAACCATGTGTAAAACTAATATTGGAACAAATTTAATATCTTAAAAATGTGTTCTTTAATCTCTTTATTACTTTATATTTCAAGATTTTATCCCTAGTCCTCTCTTAGACTTGAAATTTGCCTTGTATTCAAAGAAGAATAAATGTTACTGAAAGGAATTGGAAGAGTGTTGGCTCAGGTCAGTAGCCTCACATTTAAAATATAGGGAAAACAGATAATTAGATGAGACCCTTGCATTTCTACATCAGACTGTTACTTGAATCTTTCAATTCAAACTTAAATGTTCCACTGCTATAGCAAATTATATCTATTTTAGTAGTATAATCTAACAAAAAGATTCCTGGTTGGTAACATCGTGGTGTGGTAAGTATAGACTTTGGTAGTCAGAAATATTCCTATTTTGTCAATAGTTTTGTTTCTAAATTTGGTTTTCCTAACAGTTTCAATAAGAGATTAAAAGTTCTGGTTTGTAAAGTTCTCCTTTCCTTTTTTTTTTTCTTTTTTCTTTTAATAGCCACTATTGGTACCAAATTAACACTTACTTGGAGATGACAATATTAGGAAAGTAGAAGAGGAAGAAAACTCTAGCATTGAGCCGGCTACTTCTCAACATTATTGGCCTGACAAGGTCAAACACGTGAATATCTAGAGTCAAATTTTTAAAAGTTATTTAGCAGTGAGGCATTCTGCTACCACACGTATTGTAAAACTACTCCTTGTGGTCTGCCACACGCAGAGGTGGTGGCTTGGAGTTGGTGGCATTTATTCATCCTGCCACTCCAATGCACCTAAGCAAAGAACATAGTTTCCCTCCCATAAATATAAGAGTTAGCTTTTCTGAATTGCCCTCTGAAGCTGCTGATCTCATTGCTGAATGGAGAAAGATATGCTGTTTTCAGAGCTTATTAAGAGACTATACAGAAGTCTTCAGAGCTTCTCAAATAATTGTATCAACCTTTGCAAGCTAGTTATATGTTTTGGAACTGGGAACATTGGTGGTTTGAGAATTTATTTTAGAATAAACATTCTCTTTCATGTTTACAAAACAACGGAAAGTCTTCAGTACAAATGTTAAGTGACTGATTATTATTAGCCCATTTTATAAAGTTGAAAAAGATGAGCAACAAGTAATTTGGCCAAGGAAGACTTTGATCTGAGTTGTAGAGCTAAGTCTTTAGGGAGAGTGAAATATGCCTACTGTCTTCCTAGATGAGTCTCATATAGCAGCCTTCCTCAGTTCTGCTTTCCTCCAGCTTTGGAGGAGCCAGATGCTGATTGGGTTGAGGGTTATTGGACCTTCACCACCTTCAATCTTTTATTTTATTTTATTTTATTTTAATTTTTATTTTTTAACCACAGGTGGCCTCTGTCACTTTTGTGATTCAAACATTCTTCAGAAAAGGGGGACTTGTGATTCCTCAGATGGAAACACTCATCTTGTTTTCCTCAATTACCAGTGTCATAAGAATATTTGAAAATTACACTGCTAGGTTGTCTTTGTAGTTCCCTTCGAGTTTAATATTTCTTTTCTGAGATAATCTGTTAATTTTTCTATTTTTGTATTCTAAAAGGAATTTAAAGTAACCTTTTTGGTGGGTGTATTCTTGGAAAGAAGAGAAAGAAAAGCCATTGTCCTTTCTTGCTGGGACGTCTTTTTGACCTTACACAAGGAGAGAAACTTTATCTCCAAGATTAACTCCAATTTTCCTAGGAATATTCTCTGATTGATCAAGATACTTGATCTGGTTGATTGAGGTGCTTCCCTTTCGCCATCAAAGCAGTTACTAAAGAATTCAAACAGGCACATGCTGAAACTCAGGCTCTGAAATTTTGTTTATATAGATAGCTTTTTGTTAGGAGAAACCTGTCTTTGTTTTCTTTAAACTTTAACGGTAAAAGCTTGGATTCTGGCTTAAAAAAGCTTAGGGCTTTATGTACCATCATTAAGAGGCATACAGCAGAAGAATGTAAGCTTTCCCACTTGAAATAAATGTGTAGAAACCCAGGCATTTTAGACATTGGATAATAAATGGAAAATTATTTTTTCTGACCAACTTATGAGGTTCTGTCCCTTACAATTATAAAAATGTTAATTTTTATTGTAGTATTGAAAACCAGAAGTGATAAACATTGGGCAATAAGCAATTTTCTGTTTATCTTAGCACTAGATTGTGTTTTCAGTTTCAGTTTTTTCCATGCTTTGAAGAAATAAATGTGAGCGCCCAAGGATCCAACAAATATAGTATGATATTTTTATTGAGGTAATAAGAATTGGGGAAAGATATTGATAGTAGAAGAAGATTTTTGTCCATAGAGGAGAGTGAAAAGTACACTTACTTGACATAAGTTTAAATGTCTTATGGGAATCCAACTAATTATTTTTCCAATGCAGATGTTTTCAGAATAGTATAACAATATGGTCGTATTCAATATATTGCTTTTCTGGGGAAAAAAAATATGTTCCTTCCCAGGGAATCTAGAACTACTACATATCCTTCTAGCAAATTTATTTATTCCATCTGGTATCCACACTGCCTCATTAGAAGAGACTTATTTGCTTTAGATGGTGAACAGTATTTTACAATGACTAGTTCTTTTCTGGGTGAATGTGCTAAATACAAAAACATAACCATTCACGTTTGTGATTACTTTATCACTACTGAACAGGGGATTTTTATGTATTTAAGGGTCATAATTTTCTCTTTGAAGTGGAATGAAGCAACAATAATTTGATTAAACTAACCATTTATGATTTGTTGTAGTTTTATCAATGCAGAAGTTCTTCTGAATAATAGGTATGTCTGCTCTCTACTTTGTGGGAGTTTTTTTAAGCATAATTTATCACCCACATAATTGTATGGTGTAAAAAAGAAATCTTATCATTTTTTAATATCAGACTGATACTATTCATCTGTTAATAGGTAAGAAGTGATATCTGATAAGTTATACATTGATACCAAAGTGTTTTAACCATGTAAAAGAATAAGAATAGACCAATATGTCTTATGCTGCTGTTATAAATATCATGACAGAAATTAACTAAACAAATATTTGATCACTATGTTTGCATGGTTGCTAGATTACCATAAGCACTTTGAATAGAACAGCAGAATATGTAGCAAAAAGATTTACAATAAAAGGATCAAGTTTTTTTTCCAAAAAAAAAAAGAGAGCTACAACCCAGATCAAGAGATATTATAAACATTAATGCTGCAAAAAAGGTACCAGAAGAGCAACCTTGTGCACTCATTTCTTTTTCAGATTCCTAACTGAATTAAAAAAGCTTTGAGGCTGGACAACACAATAGCTATATCAACTCTTCTAGAGCCAGAGCCAAGAATACTATGTGTTTGTGTATACTCTAAATGAATGACGTGTTTTGGGCTTTTGTTTCAAGTCTGTACCTTGACCAAGGTTTACCTCATGCTTTGTAATCAGAAAGATCTGTTTGGCTGAGACACTAGAATCAGTGCTGCACTATATTTAACTGGTTGTGAAATACTCTTTTCCATAAGCTGAACTCTGAGAAACATCTTGTACCATTTATGGCACAAATGTAATAGTTTTGAAATGACTCTGACTCAGATTTCCAAAACCAAAATAGTATCTGAATAATAATGGTTAACTACTCTTACCAAAAATATCTATCACCTGTAATTACATTTTTATATCCTTGATGTAAAAACCCCATATGTTTCTAATGGTATAGTTAGAAGAAAATTAATAATCCAACAGCACTTTCTAAATGAGGAATTTTAATTTTTTAACATGAAAGACTCTGGACTAGAATCAAAGAACATTAGTCTCTTCAAAAACCGCATGTTAACTTATGAACATGTAATTTAAATTTACATAAATATAAATCATGTACGTGAGTATATATATATTTATAATAAAAATCATAACGTATATGATGTTCTGACATTGATTAGAAAGAGTTTCTGTGTTCGGTAAGAATTTGGGCTATTTTACTGTTTTTTCGCAGGAAATTATTGAACATTTTAACTTGTTACTTATAAAACAAATCAAGATCGATTGTTTTATAAGTTTCAGTACAATAGGTCATGTATAGCTTTGTAAAATAAACTAAAATTTCCCACATCATTAACTTAATAGAGTGCTGTCCTGAAAAAACGTTTTTGAACAGAAAAACATGGGAAAGAAGAATGTGGGAAAGCTGATTCGCCACCCTCAGTTAAGTTAGAACTGGAGCAGCTCGCCCAGGAAAGCAGTCGCCTCCGTGTCTGGGGTTAGTTAGCATACTGTACGGTTGTGCTTTGCCAGCACTCAGCATCCTCTTGCAAGCTCTGAAACACGGCTGTTTTTGTTGATATTCAGAAAGCTGACACAGCATCAGGAAGCTTAAGTTCAAGAGAGTACAAAAGTATATGCTAGAGCTGTATCAAGAAAGGTAGTACTGATTAGTGGACTTTTGCGAGACTAAATGTCAGATTAAGCATGTGGTTACGTAGGCATTTTTCTCAGTAGAGCTTCCCCAGCAAATTCATTTCATTCAGCTGGAGCCTCAGATAGCTGTGCGAGATGACTAGGGAGCTGCTTGGGACTCACCTAAGTGGGTCAGGAAGTTGAGAGTACTTTGGAAGGATTGGTGTCGCTTAAACTGGCACTGCTGCTATATAAAGGTCTCAGTGTCACATTTGGTGTAACAAAACCAATCAGACAATATATTATCATTGCATACATTATTTACGTAAAAAAGGAGCTAATTAAAAATCCTTCCCACCAGCATTTCTTCTTGATGATTCCTCATTTAGACTTGGTAGAAAGAATACTGCAAGCTCATTACTCTGTGCTGCTTGGCGTAGCGCTGATACTGCAGATGACCTGCTTACAGGGGAAATCGGTTACAATGCCTCTCATTTGTTGCAAAACAGAAAATGAGGGAGATATTAAAATGCAAAAGTGGCAGTACAGAACGAGAAGCTGAAGGGAAAGTTCAAAGGAGCACAGAGATACCTGTTCAAACGCCTGCTTACTCAGGATGATCGTAAAATCTAGGGCATGGAGGTTGCTTCTTGGAGGATGCCCTTTGCTGTTATGTGACTGACAAAGGGGAAGTCAGACAACGAGGGCAGGAGAGTTAAAACGTACAGCCTGGTTTACATTATGATAGCTGGGAACCTAGCCTATGCTCAGGGACCCAGCAATGTCCCCAGCTTCAGCAGCATCCCAGCCCCTTGCTAGACACACGCTTTGCTCTCAGATATCTGGGAGCTTATGTGTAGCTACAGGCAGAGGGAATTCTGCATATCTCAGTCTTTCAAACATGATTTACACAGTCAATCTATTAAGACTTTGCTGTGTTGTAAACAAACAAACAAAAACCCAACCATATCTATAAAGCTAGATTTTTCTTTAAGCAGCATAGATATATTCCAGGGAATATTGATGTAATTATTTCTTGCTTGTTTGCACAAAAAAGTTACTTAGAGGGTTGTATTCATGTGTACGTGTTGCACAGACAACAAATATATGTAAGTGGTAAGTGAAAGAAATCTGTATATGCCCTTTATTTCCGCCTTCCTACTCTGGCTATGCTTAACCTGTCAGATAACACAAAGCCAGATTCTTTCCTCTAACTGACCCAGCAGAAGGAGTTCGCATAAATACAAAAGCCTTTCAAAAGTGATAGAAACATAATTCACATGCTGCTGTTTTAACAGCAGCATGTGAGATATAAAAAAAGTTAAGTGATAAATAATACAGTAGTTGTCAACCACTTGCTGGTTGATAATGAAAGATAAGTCCATATGCATACAGCTAAATATGTTGCCCACATATATTCTATTAAGAATAATGACAGTGATTATGTAAATTACCTTTACCCCAGCATGTATATATCCAAACACATCTCCATGTGAGGAAGAACGATCCAGGTGGGGAAAGATTTAGTAACATCTGATTCTGGTCCTATTACTGATTTTAGAAACAAAGAGTATTGAAGCTGTATCTTTTGTTCCAGATTGTCCACCAATTCCAGACAGGTCTGTCTCTAGGTTTCTAGATCAAGCTGGCCAAAGGTGGCTTTTGTCTGCATAATACTGACAGTTTAAAGAGACTTACTCTTCCAATCAGAGAGAAAGGCTACGCTTTTCAGCCACCCATGTCAACAACAATCCATAGAAATAAAGGATGATATTTTAATGATTGCTAGTACTTTCCAAACCACTGCAACATTAGCTGTCAAATTTAAAGGCAAAATAAGTTATTAAGAGAAATCTCTGCTAATGGATATGAAGGATAGGTGGATCTTGAATTTCTACATTTAACAGTGTTTTAGATAATTTTAGAGGCCTCTTTTCCAGTTAGAAATTTGTGAGGAAAACATGCAGAATTAGAGATGCTTAAGTTACAGCAATTTCTTGTAACTCAAGCCATCAAGGTCAATAGATCAAGTTAGATAATAATGCAGGTCACATAGTGCTTAAATGACAGAAGAGCCCGTGTTTTAGTCTCCTGTGTCCATCACTGGAGCTGCTTCTTTTGCAGTTTTGGCTTTCTTACACTTTCTCCTAACTTTTTGCTCATTTTGCTGCTTTCTGTTAGTGAGCCTTCTTCACTTTCTGAGATACTATGATGTCTGATTGGTGCTTGAAAATTTTAGGTGATAAATTCTTAAAACATTATGAAATAATTATAGTGTAAAATTGATATGGTATTACAATTTTCTCAAGTAGTCTTGAAATTTCATTTGAAATTCTTTATTCTGGAAAGGAATATTCATGGAACTTGCATTTCTGCAGGCAAGATTTTGTCATCCATACACACATACCTGTGTATGTAGGTATATATTTTGGAAATTGGTAACAATATTTTAGGACAAGCACTACCTCCATAATCCCACTTTATGCAATGAAATGTATTTGCTGTATCTTACTATAAATTACAGAGTAACTTCTCTCATGTTAAGGAATCTTATTCTGTGGCATGAGCAGTACTAAATGATGTTTTGATTTATATTCCAATCACTTAGCCTCTTAGAAAAAAAATCAAATGCTAGAAAGTACTTCAAAAATTGCAACTAAATGTCCATTTTAAAAGCTTTTATTCTATTAAATCTTTGAAAACTTTGGAATTCATTATATAATTGAAGGTCAGTATGACTGGATAATGGCTGCACTCTAGAAATTATTGTGCCACCGAGGAAAAAGAATCTTTAACCTATATTCTGACTTTATAGGTACATTTGTTTCAACAGGAGCCTAACACTCAAGCTGGAAAGAATAGAGATAAGTGTGTGTTGGGGAGGGAGGAATCATGTGTTTTGATAAGGAGTTTCTAAAATAATTCTTCCAGGTGTTTGTAAAACTGATACCTGCTTTGTGTTGCAGGAGCAGCAGGTGTAGGCTATTCTGCAAGGGAAGGCGAGCTCGGAGCTGAGGGTGACGGCAAGGCACATTATGCTTTTCTGATTGTTGTTTATAGTAATAATGAATGAGAAAATAAAATAACTGTAGGTGCTTATAAAGATTTTATAAGATATATATTTTAAATCTTTTCTTGTGAAATTTTATTTTCTGTTTTAGCTCTTTATTCTTGTTGGTGATAATTTGTGCTACCAACACAAATAAATTCCAGCAAAACTTGTCACTGCAGAAATCACTCACGCCCTGAAAATAAGCAGCATTTCTGTTTGGGCATGTCACTTATTACTTATAAAAGACATCCCATGAGCTATAAAGCACGGAAATTGGACACATGAACTGTACATGTCTTTTTTTGGAAGAAACGTCAAATTTTTATCAGTCTTCGTGAGAATTAGAAAAATTCATGGTTGTAATCTACAAAATTGTGTGTTATTTATGATATTTCATTAGCTCTTTATGTTACAAAGAACATGACATTTTTCTTATTGCAGCTTTAAACAAATGTTTTATGTTTCCTTGAAGCAATAAGGATATTTTAATATTATCCTTTATTTCTCTTCCTTCCCACCCCCTCCTCTGCCAAAAGTAATGCATCAAAATGGCGTGGATAAACAAAGTCTGGATGGTTGCTGAAAATAACTTGTTTAAGCAGCTATGCATGCTAGTGAGGTAACTGATGTGAGACTGAACCTGCATGTATATCTTTGGCATAGCTTTTGTGGAATGAAGGAATATGTGATGACTAAATATCCTGTTGTTGAGCTGCAAGTGTTCCACTTCAACACCTTTTATTTCTTTTCCAATCACTTTTTTTCCAAGAAAAGATATTTTTGCAATTTGCTGGAGYAAATGGTGGCAAAATAGGTGACTTTTGTCTGAGGTTAAGTTTGAAGAAATACAAGATTCTTACTAATGTTTCTTTGAGATATTTAACAAGGCATTATAGACATTTTCTCCAAAGATATTTCTGTTGTTTAAAATGGTTAATAGTGGTTTGTATTTGATTAACCAAGTGTTATGCTAATTCTGCATGAAAATTAGTTCATAAACAGCCATGAGGCAGCTTTTTCAGAACTGCAATACTCCAGCTACTTCATGGACCACAGTGAATGTTTAGGAAAAGTACTGAAAATCTTTGCTTTACTATCTGGAGCATTTCTGCAGTCTCAGTTAGAAACTAACTTCTATCTATCTGTCAATCAGCCTACCTCCATATACATCACTGTATATATAGTGATACATCTATTCCTGTTAAAAAAATGGTCTGTAGGAGCTGGATGGTTTTTACGGTGTTGATCAAGTCAGCAGAGATAGTCATGAAGCTCTTGCTCTGCTAAAGCTATTCCTTCAAGTTAAAAACTAAAGCAACATGGCCAAACTGTAAAAAGATAGTGTTCCTTTTAAAACTCTTTAGAATAAGAGCTCGTAGGTAAATCACTTTGCTTTTGAAAAAGGTCTCCGAGGAATGCTTCCTATGACAAATCTTTGAAGGAAAAATGCCTTTTTGTCTCAAGCTGAAAAATAGAATGTACAAAGTACAGTGGATCTGCCTATTCCCTAGCAAACAGTTGCCAACAGAGCCTGTACAAGTAAATTAGGGTCAAGAACTTCTCTTCAATTAAGCACAGCAAATTCAACTATAAAACTGGATTTCTTAAAGAATAATTTTTTCTTATTTGGTAATTTGGTTCTCTTATGGGTTCTCAGCTTCAGCATTCCTCCAGGATGCAATACTGTCACTAGTATTATGCTGATCTAATATAGACATAAAAGAAAGAGTGCTGAACACTAAGTTCATAATTCTGCTTTCATAGTACCAGGATGTTTTAGGGGATAGGCTGTCTGAATAGCCATTCTAGCTAATACACTTACTAGAGGAATTTTCCAATATTGAAAATATTTTGCTTTCTACTGATATTCTTATACTATGTGAAGTTTTAAGTTTCTGTAAGATGCTTTTTTTATTTTTTCAGTGGCTCTCTAGAAGGACAGCATCTCCCTGCACTCCTGCCTATTGCTTGGATTACTACCAGAAACCATAGTTTATGGAGCAATATCAACTCTATTGACTAGCCTAGTTGTTTTTTTCTCTCAGAGCTCAAAGAATTGTTTATTACCATCCTTTGTTAACTAACAGTAGCTGGATTGCTAGATTACATAGTCTAGTTTTAAGTATAGACTGATATTTAGAAACACTAGGCAGATGTTAAAAAGAAGTAGGAATAATGACTTGGCAATAACTCAGTAAAATCTCTGGCAGCGTGAACATCTTGATGTCAGCTGAGAATGGTCTTCTACTTCAAAAATACAGCATCTGCCTGCTGCCATATTCTTAGCATCCGATGAAACTCCCAATAGCTTTGTCAAAGATAAGTGTCTCTGGATATGTCCACACTGCTAATTAAAAAGCCAGGGAATGAACTCAAGCACTGGATCCTGACTGTAATGTGAATTGATATTTTTTTGCCTAGCTCGGTTTTGAAGTATTCCTGCTAGTTTTCTCCAGGATGAACTCCTAATAAGACTCTACCAGTTTTCTATTTTCTGCCTTCTACAGTCCCTCTGTACTGTCTTACTGTGCTTTGTTACATGAAACCTTCTCTACGTACTTTCACATCAAACCCTAGGCATGCCACTTTCTTGCCATAAAAAGACAACTCAGTTGCAACATGGCTCTCTTTATTTTAGACATTCAAAATGAATTTCCTTTCCCTCCAGCTATCACGTACACACAAATAGCTATATCTTAGCCCAAAGTAACATTATGAGCAGACTGGAGGGTCCTGCTAGGCCTCTGTAGCACTTGGACTCAAGTGTAGTCATCACTTCTTGGGCTGGATGCTCTTTAACAAGCCGGTTGTACCAGAGATATTGCAATGGCTAGTAGCTTGCCTGTAGATATATTTTGTTCAGCTGCACAGCTTCTTAGAAGGTGAAGTGGTAAAAGGCTCCAGAACTTCTGCTCTGAGCCGATGCCTGGTGCACATAAAACGTGTGTAGGACACATCTCTTTCTATTGTGAGCTGACTTCTGGTTGTTAAGTCATAAATAATGACTTGACAAGCTTGTAGACTCATTACCATTACCATGATATTTAAATGACCATTATCTGCAGGCCAGAAGAATTAAGAGCTTGCTTTTTAAATATAGTTACTTCTGATATCAGGTGCAAGCACTAGCACCTGGTAGGTCTGCACATCATGTACTAGACAATCTAGGAAACACTTAAGTATTTTTGTTCTGTATCATTTATTCATCATAGAAAAATATTTAAAGACAGCAAGCATCTTACTCAATATAAATGATTCTGTTCTTTACTAAAGAAAAATATGGCCTTTTTTCTTCTTCAGAAAGTAATGAAAAGAATGTAACATTTATATAAAAGCTTTTCAGTGCAAAGAATCCCCAAATAACCTTAGCTTGCAACCAGTACGTTAAAATGAAGCTACTTTTGGGGTGAGGTGCTCTCTGTCAGCTGAAACTGCAGCAGAGAAGCTGAACATAATATAACCCAAGAAGAAATGAAGGCTACTCATCCAACTGGAGCTACAAGTAAGGCAATTACCCAACTAGACTGAGGCCTCTGGGCACAGTAACTACAGTTTTGAGAGAATAATGCTTCCTTAGGACCAGTGGCAGGGCTATTTAAATTTTGTGACCCCAAGGTCAAATATAATTTTAATTAAGGTATAGATTTGAACTCACTCTTAGAGACCTTATATCTATCTCATATAAGGTCAAAACACCTTAGCATATGGAAAATAATCTGTCTCACTGCTGCAACAGGATGTAAACATTTTGCCAATTACATGTTCCTGGAAAGGTTGAAAAGACAGTAATTAAAGAGAAAAACAAGCAAAAATGCCTCTTGAAAGCATTTAAAGGCTAAGTGTTAATGTGTTGAGACAATTCATTTTTAATTAGGCTGTAACACATGGGATGCTTTGTATCAGACATCACTGATTCCTAAATGCTAATAATTGGAGTTTATAGGAGACATTGTAAAGAAAGGGCAGCTTAGTTTGCAGTTCGGGTCTGGCTTTTGTTTTCTGAACTAATTGTTCCAGCAAAATTTGACATCTTCTATTCACTAATCAATATAGTAATGTGTATTCAAAATATGATAGTTAGGTTTTATAATTAAATTTCCACATTCACAAACTGCTGCTGCTTTCTCTGAGGACATTCCATATACAACTGCTAATTAGAATACTATTTTGAATTTTTTACCACATTACCCCCAAACTGATATTGTTTGCAAATGGTTTCCATGAGTTGTTAACACAATATTTGTAGAATAAAATCAGAGCGTCTTTAACACACAGTTAACTGCACACAAGTGTATCCTGTTGCATGCCTATTAATCTATTGTAAGATTATACTTGTTATCTCTTATCTAAATAAAATCTATTTGATTTATTTTGCCAGAGTAATTTGTTCAGGAAATCAACAGTTCTTTACTTTGAGCTACCATCTGGGAACAAATAATTACTAACAAAGGCTTGTCTCACGGATTATATATATATATATATATATATATATATATATATATGTTAACATGCTTAATGGTGTGTGTGTGTATACATATATATATATATATATATATATATATATGAGAAAAGGATGAAGAAAGCAAAGGACATTTATGCAACCGGAGAACACTGGAACAGAGGTCAGTTAAAAGCAAATGGAATGTGTTTTGTGTTCAGGCAGATGAGGTAGGTGCTGCAACATTGAAGTAAGACCAACACACCCASCTAATAAGCCTTGATCATTGGACTGAGACAAAAGCAGTTGTGTGTAGGTATGGTAATGGAGAATTCTGCTGCAGTTTACCCTGGTGTGAATCAGAGCAGCTGAAGTTAGCAGATTTGAAACCCTTTCATAAGTAATATGAGAAAAGAATCTGTCCCAGTGATTTTTTTCTTCTTCAATACTAAAAATAGCTTGTTATTATGATAACAAAAATTTAGGCTCTATCTGCATCCTTGTCCTCTCTTCCAATCCACAGACTTTCACCTTTAATTACATAATTTATTAATTCTTGTTAATATCTTTTTCTTTTTACTAAATAAAATTCTCTATCTCTTTCAGTATATGCTATATAACTTTTCCCTCTACTTGATTTATATAGAAAAGTTTTGAGGCCTGATGCAGATCTCATTGACTGAGTTAACTGAATTCCTTCAGATTTACACTGATGTGAGATAAGAATTACACTATTTTCTCTTTTATCTCTCTTAGCATAGGGGGAAATTTACCACATTGTCAAATTTCCCATCAATGACAAGATACAAAAGATGCAGTCTAGTTTAGTCCCTATCTTGAATGTCCAAAAAATCTAAAAAATGACAACGTATTTTGAAAAGTCGCTGGTATAAACATTAACTGAATGCTTATACCAGCTGGTATAAAGATCAGCATTAACATGATACATAATATATTTTAACTTCATTTTATCTCTAGAGTTTTCACTGATGCTGAAGGAGATGAACAGCAGTTGGATTAGGGCATTTTTAACTTGCTGTTGCAGGAAAAAAATTTGATCTGTTCTACTGATGTCGTCTTGATGCATCAGTACAGCTACTGTTCTGTTCCAGCGGTCTTGCAAACAAACTGAAAATGTCAGTCTAAGTGTTCCGCTTCCTTTCTGTTTTATTTAATGGTCTCTGCAAGTACTAGAAACATCTACTAAACAGATCTGATAGATATAAACACCAAAGCCATTCTAATCAAACCTGTAAAATTTCAAATGTGAGACAGCAAAAGCTAAAATACTCATTGCAACAGGCAGAAGGACCTAGCAAGAACATTTTGGTTTTGTAGAGCAGAGAAAGACTCATGTACCTGAACAGTGTATTCATGCTATTGCTCCTGATGCTGCCAGCACTGTGGCTCAGGACAGCTGCTACAGTACATCAAATTCCTCTGTGCTCGATGCTACCTCATGCTGTGTGACAGCAGGCTCACACTGGATCTTCACAATCCAAAAGAAGGAAAATCAATCTCAATTCCCAAATAGCCAGAATTACTAGAGCAGAAAGCGATTAAATTCTGCCTATTGCACTGTGGTGTGACTGGAGTCTCAAGAGGACGCTGGGGACAGAAAGCAGACATAGGTTTGCAATATGACAGTATCCTGCTGTATTGTTGCCCCAGTTCTTCCTGGCAACATTTCAACAAAAGTTAAACTTAATTAAAGGCAGTGGAATTTAAGCATGTACTTGCAATATGTACTTAACTGAGCAGGAATGGCTGCTGCAGTGGGACTGACTGTGAGGGAGCAGGGATGGCAATAGATGAAGGAGGAGCGCACATATTGTTCGCTCTATAAGGATTATTCGGGTGAACTGCCTTTTACACCCTATCATTGCTTACAAGTGGGAGATCTTGTGATAGCTTTTGCCTGTTGTTGAAACTGTAAAAATACCCTTCAACAGCTGGGTTTCTGTACTGGGTAAGGTTAAGCATCTTGGTGTAACAGGTGTTGGCCATGTTGGTAATGTCAGTCAGAGCTTCTCTAGTGGAAAGGAAAATGCTGATTCACTAAACCTGAAATGATTTACGGGAACATCTTCAGTTTGGCAAGGTGTTGTTGAAATCTGTTCAATTCTGTCTGTCTTTTGGGGCTTTTTGTTTGTTTTCTTGATTGACTTTTCCTGCCCCCCCCCCGTCTGCTTGGAGAATTGCCCTAAGTGGGTAGGTTTGTTACACGGACCCGAGGAGCTCCCTTAAAATACTAGGACAACTGCTGTCAGTACATCTTTTTGTTCTGGGAACGTTATGTCTTAGGTCTCGGCTGCTTTAGCCTCTGGTAGCTGTTCAGATGAGACCTTTTCAGGCAGATCTGTAAAGCCTCTGCTTTATAACAACTCCACTTCTAGCAGTGCCAATTCTTCCTCTCCCCTAGGCGCCTTTGTCTGAGGGGCTGACACTAAGCCCCGGAGCAATGCTTCCACTGGCGTCATAACTGTTTACAACAAGTGATTTGTGTCTGGAATGTGCATGGTATTCATAAGGTGGTGACAGGGCAGAAGAGGCTGATTCACACAGCTCTCTTCAGTTTTCTCCAACTCTTTGTATTCCTCAGAATTCCCATTTCTTTTGATATCAGCTCCTCCTATTTGAGGAATTATAGCTTTTTTTTTAATTAAATACAATCTTTGAAGATAGAAATTAATAAAGGATTGTTTCTTGTGTTTTCTAAGATTCCTGTTCCATGTCCCTGGGGACGTATTTCTGTAGGCCACTTTATATGTTTCCTTGTACAGATGGTTTGATTAAATACATATTTTAATGTATGGTAAACTGCTTTGAGGAATGTTATAACCCATCTTTGTGTCTGGAGGTAATCATGTTGATAATGGCTTTAGTCTTACTATCATATATCCATACAAAATGGTCTTTTAACTTTTCTCCCAGGTCTGATATTTTCATTAAAAAGAACTTACATTTTTTCTGTGTTATCTTTTTGTTTATCAATATTTGCTCTTTCCAGAGTCTTAGGACATACTCCTCTATTGTTTTTCCACTGTCATTACCTTTGAATAGCATAGTATTGTTCAATTAAAAAAAGAAAAAGAAAATTGTATTTTTCTGGTGAAATATTTGTCAGCAAAACAATGCAATCCAATACATGGAAAAATAGTTTTTCAAAGAGTTATAGTGCATACATAGTTATTTTGTTTGTTTTCCTTTTGTCCTTATGCCAAAGTCCAAGCCTGCTCCAGTCATTTTGATGTAGAAGACTATCCGCTAATATGTCTTCCCTTTTTTAACCATGGGAAATGATCTTATTTTGTAGCTTGATTTAATTATATACATAAATGCCACTTTTTACGACAGTGGTGAAGAATTTTATTCGTTTTGTTGCTCTGCCTGCATTGTGATTCCCAGAACAAGGTGCATATGCAGATTCCTGTTTAGCATCCATCTTAGACAAGAGTAATTTCCTTAAGAACACAAAGTGTTGGTTGATTCCCTCCTTGAGAACTATCCTGAATTCTTGTGAGAATTTCCTTATGTTCTTATGTGATAGGATGTACTTGATAAGCTATTTTGGCAATGGGTCTGAGGAAAGTTTTAAGAAAGGCTGGAGACATGCCTCCTGCATCCAAGCCTCCAGAGCAAGAGGCAAAAAGAGGAACAGAGATGTCTGCTGAGCTGTAAATAAGTGATACATGTCTGGCACATGCTTGTCTTTTAGGGGCAACATTGTGGACCCTGGTAGCTCTGGGACCTGAGCTCCTGAGCAGCCTGGAAAGCCTTGGCTCTAGCTGCATTCAGTCCTTGTGGCTCTATTATATGTGCACAGCAAGCAACCCAGCCTTCCCCGGCTGCAGGAAATCTCCTTGGACTTTTCACAGAGTCAGATGCAAGAAGGCAAGTCTCCAGCGCAGTGGAGCAGTTGGTCCATCTTGATCCAAGAAAACTAAACTAAACTAGACCACCCCGCGGCCCCAATTTCTATTTCTCTTTATGTGGAAGTTTAAGAACAGCCTGGTTTTCATCTTCAATTCATATGGCAATTCTTAATATTAAAAAATTCAATATTGACCCATATTCTTTTCCCCTTTTCTCTTGGTTGCCTACAGCTAGTAGCTGATTAAAATGGCTCAGAAGCATCTTCAGAAACCAATTAGCCTTCTCAGCCAAACATACCTGTGTCTCAGAGATGAGATTAAAAACAAGAAATACCCTTACGTGTGTTTCCTCTTACCAATGCCGTATCATCAAAGCAATGATATTCTCAGTTATGGGGATGAAGTAAAGTGATGAATTAGAGAGCAGGACATCTGGCTTAAAACAGTTGTGCTTTTATCTGTATTTCCTTTAGCTCATATTGTGATCTTTCCCAACCAAGTTTGATAAATGCCATTCAAACCAGTTACTTCCATCTCTGATCAGGAGAGGGAAACAGTTTGCAGGTGTCTTTCTATCTCAGTACGTGTTATCAGCAGCTCTCTCACATATAGCTGCTGAATACAATTTGGCCAAATTTTGGATATTCTGCTTTATGGGAGACACTATTATTTGAAAATGTTTCCCATGTTCAGAACAGATAGTTCTGAACCATTTTGTTCTGTAGGCTCACTATTTTCTTTCTTCTTTGGTGTTATTTTAAAGGAGACTTGCTCCTCAGGTTCTTAAGGCGGCTGCTTCATAAAAGTAACAGAGTTCTTATCAGTTTCACTCAGCAGCTCTCAGGACTTTGCAGGGGCTGCCAAAGGCTTCCCTTGGGGACCCTCAGCCTTTAAAATTTCACATGGCCTGCTACCTTGACTACTAGGACTTTAAGGGATCTGTGTTCAAAAGCTACAGAAATCAGAAGCTAGTCATTTAAAGAGAGTGATTTGGACAATACAATCTATCACCATCTAATTTTACATTTGAATCCACTGAAAGACAACATGCGTTGTACATGCAAAGTTATACAAACTACTTCTCTTAGCAATAGTATTGCAGGCTGAATAAGAGTAGAGAGACTTATGCAGAGAAAGAAAAGCATGTTGTTATTATTATTGTTACTTGGATCCTTATAAGGAGGAGTGACTCAGCCTTGCTTTACATTTTCTTTCAATTAATATCTGAGAGTATAGGTTGTAGGAGGCTGATTTTTATCCATGTCTAAACTCAGTTGTCTTAGATTCTGATGCACATAAGAGAATTCAGTACTCACAAATAAGTACTTTATATAACTGTGTAAAGGAGGGGAAAATTCCAGAAACTAATGTGGTTAGATCAAAGTTATTTACTGTTACAGGAGCATTTTTAATAATTAGTCTGACCTGTCTTAAAGACAATTTGTCTTTATACTAATGGAAAGTATTTAAAATTAAATATTTTGCCTAGTGGCTATGCATATAACAGATGCACATGTACAGATGCACTTGTACAGATTTCCAAACATTATTATACTGAGACATGGATCATTAAATAGACACTGGACAAGGTGTTGTTGCATATGTTAGAAGCAAGCACAGAGATCTCAAAGAGAAATTGCTGCATTAAAGGGAACACAACTAAACAGTTCTGTTCAGGTACGCAAGTTGTGTCAATCTGCAATAAGCTGTTTTTCATCATTTTAAGGTGGCTGCTGACTTGTCATCATTTTTGAAGGGAGACTGTTAAGATAGACTTGTGTTTCTCAGCAGATGACTTTCAAGGTGAACAGGATGGAGAAGGAAGTTGTGAAGTGGGCCATAAAACCTGTCACTCCCTTGTTTCCCAAGCACTCTTCTACCGATGCATTTTCAGTCCTTCTTTTAAAGTGAGTAATGCATTATTTCAATGCATTGTTAACCTCAAGCAATTGAAAAACCAGAAGGCAAACTGTTTATTGAGGACAAGCTAATTGTATGGTTTATGACATTTTCCATCTTGAATCAGATTCAGATTAAGGTGTTAGTTACAACATCTAACCTGTAAGTTTTATCCCTTTTTTATTTTCTTTTTCTCTGCTGGATTGCATTATCTTGTTGAAATTATATGAATGTTCTGTTAAAAGGTCTTGAAACTGAAAAATGTGACCAGAAAGTACTGGTCACCTCAGTGTTTATACTTCTTTATTTTCATCATTTTTCTGAAGGAAGAAACTACACATCTGTTTGTTAGGACTTGCCAAATGTAAAATAAATGAACTCTTGCCACACTCTCAGTGGCTTATGCCTTTGTGAGTTGGTGTGCATACTTCTTAGCATATGAATGTGCATTCTCTTAAGGACTATATAAAGTATGCTAGGTGTTTTTTTTCCCTCCTGCAGGTGGGAATTTTTGTAGAATCTTTAAAATGAAAAGCTTTTTTTTCTTTTTTATTTCCCATTTTATGAGCTATACTTTTTCATGAGATGTTTAGTAGGAGCTGAAATTCAGTTTCAAATAAACCTATCACTAAAAAAAAATTTTTTTTGTTAATAAAGAAGTGAGACAAAATAATTTTAGGTACATTTTAGACTTCCTGTTATTTATGCAAAAATAGGTAGAAATGCCTCCTTCTATAACTCTGGACAACTTTTGCATTTAGAATTGTAGCTGAGACATTCTGCTTGCAGCTTCTATTTATAATGAGGACTTGTTAGTGTAATCACTTTCCCTAATTTTTACTGTTGACTGTGTGTCACAGGAAATGTACTGTTTTCTTAAATATTCTGGTTTCAGGCAATCTACTACCMAGACTGAGAAAGATTAGGAAAATAAACCTTAATAATTCTGACCAAATATAGAAGGGTAGATTTCTTAGAAATAGTTGCCTAGGTCATAATCTAGACACAGTCATCTTAAGCAGCAGCTTCATTTAGCACATTTGTTTCACTGAATTGCAAGGTTTGTTTCTTGTTAATGAACTGCACTTACGGTTTTGTAGTCTGGTTTCACAGCAGTTAGTTCATAGGTAGGACGGAAAGGTTAGAAGGTTGTCACTGACATGTTCCAGCATCTTTGATGTGTCCAAGTATGATTCAGTAGGCAAGGCTATAGTACTATCACTTGCTGTTGAAGTGAAATAGTGTTTAAAGTAAGAGAACTTCCTCTGAAGAAGAGTAGGAAGTCAGGCAAATCTAAGTACTTTTCCAAGGAATTTCCTGTAGACCTCAAGTTTTGTGTGTGCATTATTAATCCCCCAGTAACATGCAGGTGCATCACATTTGAACACACACACACACACACACACACGCACACAGAAAATTATTTTCATGATAATTTGCAAATGGGTGGATGGGTCTAAATGCATAAATCCATATAGTTATGCATGTAGCACAAATTTGCACCTGAAAATTGGAAACTAAATCTTGAATATTCCTTTTTTCCATTTCTTACCCCTAGTTTCTGCTCCTATATCATTTTAAATATGCCTTTCGGATGATTACCTGCCCTCCACGTGACTGTTGATGCATACCTGTTAAGGAGGGGCAAGTGCAGCTGTAGGAGTGTATTTTTTTGTGATTCTATATGTACTGTTTTAGATAGCCTTTTCAAAACTGTTTTTGCAGGAAGTTCTTGACAGAGCTGCTTCCCTTCAAGTGTTCTTGCTTTCGGCACTTCCAAGCATCCTCAGACTCTTTCAAAACACCGTTGTCTATTCTTCGCTCTGGTCTGAAACTTAGCAGGAAAACCTGCATCAAAAGATGCTCCCACTGTCACCGAAATTGGGAGAAAAACTCCTTAACACCAATGTAGCATTAAGAAGCAGGCATTCTCTTTATTACGGCGCCGGGTACACGGGGGATAGCTACACCCAATGTGCACACCATGTGTCACATCATCTAAAGTTTATACTGCTCTATCATATACATATGCATTAAATTTCCAGGAATGATTATACATATTCATTCTATTTCTTAGAACTAATTACTACATTTACATAATCATTACGCATGCGGTCTGAGTCTCTGGGGGTCTTCTGTGGGGGTCTCTGGTGGTCTCTGGTRGTCCCTAGTGGTGTCAGAAGAGGTGTCACTCAGCATCTTGCCATGAACTTTGCTCTACTTTTCCATACATGGTCTCAACTTGGCTTGCTTCCTTGTTTGAGAAAAGCTGTCTTGGTCCTAATCTTGGCTCCAACTGGCTTCTGCTGGTTTATCTGWACTTTCTCAGGATGTATCAGTCCCAGCTGCACCTGTGTCCTTGGGTATGTTTGTCTGAGGCTCCTGTTGAGACTCCTTCTTGTCTGAGCTGGTAACAGTTCCCCCATTCCCCCTCCCTTTGAGACTCTTTCTTGTCTGGGGCCTTTTGGTAACAGTTCCACCATAATCTGTCCTTTGTATTCTGTGCTGACTAAAAGGGTATAAATTGATTTTGGTTCATTAAACATAGGTTTCAAACTATTTTTCTGTCCTATTTATCTACCAGCCATACTGGAAATATAATACGCACAGACACAAATTGTGATTGTTGAATCTTTTGGCAGTGAAGATACTACTCGTAAGGCTCATTTATCATAATTACTATTACTAACCATATTGATTACTAAAGTGCTTAAGGAACAACAATGAAAGTCAATATTGTGTTAGATGCCATACAAAAAACCATAGCAGAGACTCCGAATAGCATTAAAAATGCACCGCCGTTAAACAAGCACACAGCTGTTCATGACACAAATGACACTGTGGCTCATCTTTCTTAGAGGCTGGATTAGCGACAGTGTTTATGTGCAATTTTTTTTTGTGGAAGCTGCTGCTGTTTCTCATTACCTGTACCGTCAGCTATATATCTGATAAGAGCGCATGGCAATTCTGCTAATTTGCTCTGACTCACTGTGTGAATTGTATAATGTTTACCAGCACGTTTTTTTCTTTTCCTTCACTTCACATGGGAGCTTGAAAGGTCCAAGAAACATTTAAAAAATACATTTGAAAACAAATGTATATTGGCTGCTTTTAATCAGCCTGTGTCTTCTGAGCATGTAGTAAGGTTAAGCAACACAGCTAACCGGATGATCCAGATAAAAAACATGAAGAATATTGACAGGAGCTGCTTGCCTGTAGATGTTTTTAGTTACTTAGGTTCTACACTTGGTGTCCAGGCATCTCCCACACTCTTGAAAATAGAAACAGCATTGCAAACTCTCTCATCTCTTAACTTTTGAAAGAAATGGCCGAAATAGCTTATACAAATCTGTTCCATTTGACCTGCTTTTTGACTTGCGTTTGTTCATGTAAGTGGGCATTTTCTGACTGGTTGTGCAGGCACATGTGTTACATTATATTGATTAGAATAGGTTATACTTGGTAGATTAGATGAAGGTATAATCGCAGGTGTTGGGTACAGTACGGTCTGATGAACTAGGTACAGTACAATCTGATGAACTAGGTACAGTACAGTCTGATGAACTAGGTAAATGATAAGCAAATCTTGGCAACAGTAACTGAAGAAACTATAAATGGGAAACAATCACGTAGCCTAGCAATTCTGTTGATTATGTTACGTAACCGAACACTATAAATATTAACCAAGTTAAACGGGGATTTGGGATTCTCAGCTTTGGACATGAGTCCCTGAGACCCCGGGCCCTGAATAAAGCACCGCATATAACTGCTTTCGTAGTTATGTGTTTCTTTATGGGCAACACATGAAGAATTGATTAGGAGAAAGTTATTGTATTAATTTTGTTCTTGCTGTGCCTTATTCTTTCTAATTGTAGATCCCATGGGCTAGAGACTAATCCCAGAAGAATTTACTTTCCCTCCTCCCAGGTTAGTTTAATTTTCCAGTGTTACTTTGAAAGGTCGCACACATAAATTTTAAAGCACAAAGTAGAGGCTGTAAAATAAACTCGGAATGAAACAAAGTCATTATTCAGAGGAGACCTAGAGGATGATGTGCTTATGATGAGCTCTGATGGCACAGATATATTGAATTTTCTGTTGCTTGAGCTTTTTTGAAAGGTGTGGTTCTTACGTAAAATGAATTGCTGTAGATAAAAGGTCTGAATACTCTGAATGCCTGTTAAAGCTAGAAGCCTAATAGGTGAACAGCAGCTCCTTGGAAGAAATCTTCTGGCGTAGTTCCATCCTGAAGGGGTCCCATTCGCGCACCCTGGGGCCCCTCCCCAACGTGGGGGAGGCCGGGAGGCTTGCCTCCAAGCTCATTGCCTGATCTGAATGAAAATGTGAATGCTGATGTACTGTAAGGTCCCACCTCTCCTTTCGCCAGTGTAAAGGCGCTCCTCTTTATTGTCATGAGAAAGGATGGGACCTAAATGAAGAAGCTTGAGATGCTAATGTATAGTCATTATAATTATAATTGGAGTAATGAACACACCCCATATCGGTATGCTCGTGCACGTAATACCAGCTGTAGTACTTAGGTATTCTTGAATGCTACAGAAGAGCTGTTCTATTTGGCATTTAGTGTCACTAGATGATTATGCAAAATGTTTGCTGTGAATTAATGAAAATTTAACTTTTCTAATAGCTTATGATCCTCTTGTTAGCTAACCTAAAGAGAAGTAGATATTTAATTTTCTGAAAAGTATGTTTATTGGTGCAGGATTTAAATAACTTTAGCCTAACTGGCAACTGTTTTTAGAGAACCGGCCCTTGACAAGAAGAGAACCTGGTCCTAAGCTTGTTTGAATTACTTGGAATGCATTTACATCTATTTACTCCAGTTGAAGTATGGGAGTAAGCATACATATGATGGGAAATAAGTGATTATTAGAGATGAATAAGATTTGCAAATTATCTTTTTTCTTTCCCTGTGGAGGCTAGAAATATACATACACAGTTACAGAGCCTGAAAATTAGAGAGATTTTTCAGGGAGTTGTATTTCATCATCAGGTTGCTCACCTAACCTATATTGCAGTAACTCCTTTTTAATAGATGGGGCCAATAAAGTAAGTGTAGCACTTGACTTTTAGAGAGCTTGTCTGTCCATCTACCTTTAATTATTTCTGGGAATTTGCTTTCAATTCCTGCTCTGAAAAAACCCCAGGAGTCAAACTGCAGTGCTTTTAGTATTTGAAATTAAATTAATATGAAAGAGTTGCTAACACAGTCTGAAGTATATTGGGAGTTAATTGTATGCATTTCTTAATAAAATATTAATGTTCCAATTTTTCTAGAACAGAAAATAAAATATCATAGGAGCAGTTGCTACATATATCAAAACAGTTCCTCTGAACTTCTTGCTCATTGTTATGTGTTTTCCTCATCTATACTTGAAAAGTTGTAATAACAGTGTGTGGTGTAGTACAAAGGGAGAAAATGTATTTCTTACTATTGTAGATTCAAACTATGACAAGGCAGCAGATCTCACAAATGTACTGTCTAGCTGTGCAGTAATGACAACAAAATATTCAGTGACATCTGCTATAAAGAATTATTTTCCCTAACTTTTGAGATATAAGTAAATCTTTACAGTCGTAACTATAAGAAACTGAACCAAAACAGCACTTGCTGGCTAAGATTAGGATATTTGAAGTTTTTGTTTATATTTTAAGTTTTTTTAATTTCCATTTCTATCTTCTGGGTTATTTTCTCTTTGCTATCACCTATCTACTCTTGCTTCTATTGGGGACATCTTATTATGAAAATATTCTTAATAAATTTGGCTGTTCCTTTCATCTGCATTTTATTCTTGCATGGTTGTCTGCCTGCTCATTCTGTGTATGAAGTACAGCTAGCTTTTCGTAGAAAACTTTGAAAATGTTTTCCAGTATTTAGGAACATTTTTGAATATTCTTAGATGTCAGGTTAAAACCAAGCTCCCAAACTGAGCCTCCTCTTTAACTTAGAATTTATCTTTCTGGTTTGATTCAAAATCTTGACGCTAATCTTTGTTCTGGATTAGGAAAGAGGTGTGACTGTCAGCCCTGAAGCATCTTCTGGGATGTCCTTGGGGTCTGAGTATTCATTATACTGCTTTTTATTAGAAGCAAGAAGACAATGATGAGCTAAATATGTCTGTTATATCTGTGACTTATAGTTCCTAAGGATTCAATGAGGATTGAATCATGTCTTAGCAGAAAACTGAAAATATATGTTGCATCATCATAATTTTGTCTTTGACACACTACAGATCATTTTGTAGAGGTCAAGTTTCTTTTGATCGAAAAGTACAGATTGTGTTGAAAGAAAGATTTGCATCAAACAAAACATTTGTGAATTCATGTCAGCATTGCAATATTGTTTTGCTAGAAAAGAGACTAATCCCCCACCCCTACAATTCCTAAGCGAATAGGAAGACTTGGACCCACCTAGACTATACATTGGCAAATGGAACTAAACTGTCAAAGGGAAAATAATTTGTGCCTGGGGAAGTATATCACCCCTGAGGAGCAAGAAAGGAGCTGTAGAAGAATTGTGGCTCTCTGAATCCAAGGCATTTCTTGGAGCTTTGTCTTTAGGTAGCAACTAGTGAGTCTCTTGAGCAAAGTTTAAAATTAAAGCTCAATCTAGTTTATGAAATAATTTTCAGTCTGCTTTGTTTACTCAAGATATTCAGTGCTAATATTCAAAATCAAATCTATTCTTACGGTACACAATGGCCACGTTTTCAGCTTGTGTACGGTAACTTTTGGAACTAGATTTCCAGAGTGAAAGCCTTGGAATAGCTGCAGATAGCCAGCTATATTTGCTAAAATGAACTTCTGCTCTCACTAGAGTATTTATAGAAAGAGAAAAACCTGCAGATGCAGCTTAAGCAGATATTTGTTTACATTTTATGGAGACAATTATGTAATATCCTCCAGGCTTATGTGCAATCTATAATAATAATTATAATACTTGCACACAAATACAAATTACACTTCAGTGTATGTATCCCCAGGGAAATAATTCTCTCTCTCTTTTTTTTTAAACTATTTGGAAAAATAGTATTCTTCTAAGTACTTACTGTTTGCATTGTTTTCACACTAGTTTCTTTTCTTACTTTATTTGTGATTACTTTTAGTGTACCCTGGTGATGTGGAGCAGATTCAGGCTGCTACTTTTATTTTCTTATTTTCATATTAAATACAAAATGCTCCACCAACAAGAGTAAAGATTTTTGCCCAATTTAGTGTTGTTTGGAACGTAATCTAATCAGATTTAAATGAAAAATTTCCACTGATCTCAGCTGAATGGAGCCTTAAATGAGAAATCAGTGCTTACAATAACAGAAATATTTAGATTAAATTTGCTCATATTCTTTAGCAACATGAGGGTTTTTTTTATTTTCAAAGCCATCTTGAAGATGTTTTGCTTGATTAAACTCAAGATTCTGCCCTTTTATAAACTCCTTCCTACCTCTACAAAATTCTCCTTTTTCTCAAGACTAAACATTAAGCATTTCTCCTTAAAATTTTATTCTTTCTTTTTCTTACAGAAAGAATATGCATGGAAATGAGACAAATATTAAATTGTGAAAAAGTTTTCATATGTAATCTTACTTCTCATTGATGTTACTCCACCTTTGTGCATAGTACGTGTTGGGGAGTTGTTTAATGCTTCTGGCATTAGAAAGCTGAAAAAGGGCTTCAGAAGTCAGTCCAATATTCTTAATGTCCACAGTTGTTTGGTAGCAGGTTCAGATGAATTACTTTTATTTTGCTACTTGCAGCTGTGAATTCATAAAATACATTCTTTCACTTATGAACTGAAACCTCCAAAAGCTATCTTACTTCCGAAAGATATTTTTCTAGTACAATCTCCAGACACTATGATACATAGAAAAGATGCAAACAGATAGCATAAACGTCTATTGCATTACGTCATTTTTGAATGCTTAATGTTCAATGATAATTAATAATCAAGTAAATAATTAAAAATAAGCTCGCCCTAGCAATTCAAAAAGACCGCTTCATTCGTCAGCTATGAAGTCTGGTTTTGTTGCTCCCAGAGAGGTTGGTGGCAGAATCCAACAGCAAAAAATTCTCAAAAATACAAAGGAAAAAAAGATTAATTTGATATTATTTTAAACTTAAATGAAGATCCAGATTTTGCACTCTCGGAGGCTACATAGCAGTTATTAAACTTTTGTGGTATGGAATGGAGTTGCTCTTCTTCCAGAAAACCCAGATGAATGCAAGGACTTCCCAAAATCAGTCTGACAAGACTTCTGGATGGAGAATGGATGTATTTAAATAGCGGAAATATGGTAGCCCTTCCTATGATTGTTTCTGTGGCTTATATTGCTATTACTTATGAATATAACTCGTTTATTTTTATAACCATCGCATAAAGTAAGAAGGTAGTATTACTCCAGTTTTTAAAAGGTTGAAATTATGACATAGAATGATCAAGGCAAAACCATCCATTATTTTCAGATATCCAAGGGGAGATTTTTCAGTTTGCTTAGAGCTTTATTTCTTTCAAGAGATTTTCTGGAAAATATTTACCACTTTCCAGAGCTTTGTCAATTTAATTTTTGGCCTTAACACATATGGTATATTTTTCAGAAAAAGATCTGTCCTATTATCCTTGGAAGAAAAGGCCTGACTGCTAAAATCTGTAAGTTTTATAACTTGATCCTACATACTAACTCACAACCTCAGTCTATGGGCAAGTAGTGTCATTAGAGACTTTGAAATTATTTCTCTGACTAAAAGTTACTTATTACCTAATATGGAATTCAAATTCTGTTCATTAGTATTTGTCTCTGAACATATTAATAACCCATATTAATAACAAGAATCGTCTTTCAACTAGTATATATTAGTGCGCTTCATTTTGCTAACCAATAATTTGGTATTTTCACCAGGTACTTTTAATATGCAAGATTTGATTTTAAAACTAAATAGTCATCCAAAAGACTAGATAAAATAATCTTTATATTGGTGATTCACTATTTCCTCCAGTTTACACAAGCTGAGGATCAGGACCGTCGTTACAAGGTATCAGGAGAACTGCAGGTCTCAAAAGGCATCACTGATGCAGAAAGAAGTGGAGTCCTCTTGGTGCGTGTACATATCTGCTAGGAACAACACATAACACACCTCTATAGAAATGATGTGAAATGGCAGTTGCCATGCAAACATTTTAAATTCTATCATTTGTAGTGGTATAGAAATGCTGTAGTGCAGCAGCACTTGGAGCTCTGAATGCTTGCATACCACTTCTTCCCTTCAAGGACAGTAAGACAGTTCTAGTTCAAAAGAGTTGAATTAGTTTTTTGATTGAGGCTAACACCATAATCAATCAGTACGGTAAGTACTAATATACTACATCCTTCATTTCTTGTGGTTATGCAGCCATTAAGACTGTAAATCAGTATACAATATGCTTTGATAAAAATGTATTTACACTTTAAACTTCTTTGTCATTTAAAGGTTTTACAGAATAACCTAATCTCATCCTAGCTCACCTTCAAAAATCCTAGCATATTAAGTTGAAAAATGTGCAAACAGTTTCTAGTAGTGCCTGACTGATCTGAGCAGAATTCACTTGAGGAGAGGTGCAGAAAGTACGAAGTGTGCAAATCTGTTATATGGCAGAGAATAAAAATCTGTTTTCAGGAAATCTCTTACTGGTCAGTAAGGTGCAGATCATGGAAATGTTTGGTTATATGTTAGAATTTAGTTGATCCTTGACTGACTTGCAGCTCCAAACCTAAGGAGTATAACCAACATGTACTAACTAAAAGCATATGTCATTTTGAAGCAACATGTTGCCAAGAAAAGTATGGGCACAATGACACATTTTACCATATTCTGTCCAGTCACATTTCTGAAAGACATGATTCAGCAGCACAACAGGCTTTCATTATACTTTAACAGGATTTCATTACTAAATGGATTGTTTGATTGACTGTGACCAAGATAGAAAAACTGCACAGCTGAAAGTTTCACCAAAAAAAAAAAAAAGTAAAAATGTATCTCATATACAGCCCACCAGAGATGGGGTGATGAGGAAGAAGAAAATCTGTTGTTTCTGATACTGCCTTGCCTCAGAATTGCTCAGTGAGAATTCCTCAAGTACAAGTACACATCCATGGGTTTTCTTAGCTCCTTCTAGAAAAACGTGATTTTCTTCTTTCTTTTACATTAAAATAATTTCCAACTGTGGATGGCCTGAATAATTTGGAACCTTGTTGTCAAGCCCAGATTAGATCTGTTTTGCACAGAAGAAAGTGAGGTGGGTCACAGTTGGCTGTGTACAGTTAGTGAGCTAATGTTATACTGAGGTTCTTCAGTGTTGTGGTGTAGCCCAGACCTGCAACTTGCTGTAAGCTTCCTCAGGTTCAGTGTGGCAGCTATAGCCACCTCCTAGCCACCACCCCAATTCTCTCTCCACTACAATGATGAGCTGAGGTGGGTGTTAGAACTACCACGTATTTCTGTCCTTCACTACAGGGCTTCTGTTAAGTATCTTACTTAGCTACAGAAGTTCCCTGTAATTCATACAAACATTTCACACGCGTTTACTTGATCAGCCACTCTAATCCTTTTCTGAGGTTTCTGAGGACAGGAAGATACTGAGAAGAGAAGGTAGATGAGAGTCTTTAAAGACGTAATTTGTATGATGAAATATAAATTCCTGTATATGAGCCAGCTGTCTATGTTTCAGTCAGCGGAGAAAAAGAGGCACGAGTAGGACATAACTCCTCTCCTCCTACTGGGCTAAAACTTTGCAGGTAAATCACTTTCTATAAAGGCCAGTTTCTCTGATGACCATAAAAGGAGGCTTGGATGAGTAGTTTGGAAGTAGACATGCAAATCCTCTCCTTAGTGTTTAAAATAGATCTTTATGCAGAATAAGTCTTTTGAGTTGGAAACAGATGAACAAACACAGCTGATCAAACAAATAACTTGAAGCTCAACAAGCTAGCACTTTTGATGGGACTTTGTTTCACTGGAAAATTTCTGACTAGCTCTGAACAAGTTCATTTCTGACCGCTATTGTTCACTTTGGCAGGAACCATTCCAAAGACAAGCTCTCTTGGCAACCCCATTCAAACTGGGAGTTGTCCTACTTGCTCTTTAAGGTGTGCTGCCTCCTCCAAGCCAGGCTCTTTGTCCTTTTAAATAGTCTTCTGTGTATAGTTCATCCCTTTGTGCATGAAGATGCAAGACGCAGTGTCTCAGCCCTTGGTGTGTAATGTGATAATTTCTGCTACATTAATATTTCAGCTGTTTCATCACGATCTATAATTCACTGGCACTAACCTCAGAGGTTATGTTCCTCCACAGAGGTTTAATTGGTTTTGCACTTGGTGAAATGGGTGAGAGAGATGGAGATTTCATATTTATAGTGTTGAAATGAGTTATAGATCAGGGCAGGGCATTTTGCAGATGTTGCTGAGTAACATGGAATTGGCATCATGTAAGGCAGCCCCCTTCTGACTCCATTCCATAACCTCAAACCTTGCAAAAACCTAGTATTTTTTTTAGCTCTTCAGAAGAATTCACTTTCTGAAATATATTTATCATAAGCTAAACAGGGAAATATTTTTAAAAAATTTACTTGGCTTGCTTTCTTCAGGAAAACTGAGCATGAAGAATGGTCTTGAGGGCATGAGAGTCTGGTCTCTTCCAAACTTAAAATCATATATGGACAGGGCACATCCAAACCTGGGATCCGGGGAAGCTTCCCCAGATCCTGCAATATAGAACAGCCTGACAGTTATATGGATGTTCAAGTTGTCATCATCCAGTGCTCAGGCAAGGAAAATTTATATATAGGGCACAAAACTGTGTTATTGCATCGCACTGTGCATAGCTGATGCTTTGAGGGGGTAACTTCTGTTCCTTCTGTAGACTTGGACTTGGATAACTTGTCTGGAATACTTATTTACCTTACTTATTTACCTTTCTTATTTACCTTAATACTTCCACCATGGCTGTTCTGAAACCTGCCTTTCCTTGTTCCACAAACAGAAAAGTATGCGTTAAAAAAAAAAAAAGAGGGTGAAAAAAAAAAGAAAACTTAGGTGCTTCTTGTGCCGCTTTTGAGATGCATCATTTTGTAGGGTTGCTCTGAAACTGGAATGTGATAAGGTGAATAAACATGATTCCTGCCTGCTTCACACACTGGTTGCCTTAGTAACCACAGTATAGTGCAGCTGAAGTGTGCTAATACCCTTAAAAGGAAGTTTGAAGGAAGCAGATGGACAATGATTACCAATGGCTGGATCAATTAGACCAGAAGATTGTGAGGCACTGAAAATAGTACCCTCAATAGCTTCAAAATTCATTTTGCAAATGGCACAGCATTTTAAATGTGTCCATTTAAGGTCTATGTCATTGCATTTGTGGATTTGTTTGCCTGTGTGACGAGGAAAGATTCTACTCCCCCATCCTTTTGCAGCAGACAAACCTGATAGCTTCACTTTATTTTCAGTATTTTCCTCATTGCCAATCAGTAGTTACTGGTATGAACAAAGGGTGTTAATATCCTAAAAACTCAGCCAGTCCATAAATAAAGTGATTCATCTGTAAGCTAGTTCTTAAGTTTGAAAACAAAGAGAAGACAAGAAAAGACAATACTGCGATGTCCTTACAATATAAGCAGGAGAAAAGAAAAAATCTGCTGCTCAGAACTTTGATATTTTTGTAGTATGTAAGCTCTTTTCTAGATAAAAGCTGCTGTGCTTTGTATCAGGAAAAAAATCTGTCCTGGAAAGAAACAGGGAAAGCTTTTGTAAATAATAAGCTTACTGACTTATGCAGTGTAACTTCATTATTATAATTTGATTTATTCTAGATTTATTGCAGAGAAAGTGAAAATAAAGCGAGTGCTAAGATGATTTTTAGTATTTTAAGTTTTAAAGGATGAATTGTTTTTATTTCTTAATAGCAGGTAGTAAAATTTGCAGTCAGAGTGAAAATGTTAAATATCTTACAAAATCTGAAGCAAACAGACCGCTAAATTCAAATTTTCTAGTAAGGAAACAGAACTCATATGATAAAAAAATTCTTCTCATATCTCTAAGAGCTTATAACTCTCCTAAAATGTGCAAACACATTTATCTTAATAGGAATCACACATAGATCGGAAGAGCAGAGTTGCAGTCCTTTTACTGAATCTGAATCCTTTGAATGAAAAGTCTCCTACTCCAGGCTTTGCACCTTAGCAGGATCAGGTCTTGTAGATGCTTTGCAGTCAGGCTTCACGTTTAAACACAGCATGGTGCCAAACTTAGTAGCAGTAATGGATGTCCTCCACACAGCAATGGGTGAAAGCTACGTTTCACTGCTAAGGAAGTTTGAGACCCTGGGAGTTACTGACATGATCACCACATTGAGAGGGGTAAGGGATTGTTTTTCTTCTTTCCTCAAATACATCTTCTGCAGAGGTCTGTGTGAGTGTATGTTGTCTTCATTCTTCTGTCGTACTCCTGCTGTCCAAAATGTTCTGATTATAGCTCGTTTTCACACTTGGTCTGCCTGTATGCCTGTTTGTAGCACTGCCTGGGGAAACTGAAAGGGTTGAGGGTCTAGGCAAAACAATAAGCACTGAATTAGTAAAAGATGAGAAGATCAGGGCTGACACAATTCCTGAAGGGCTATCTTTAGTCCTGGAAGAAATGGCCACTGGACAATATGAGGCTAACAAAATGCAGTTTCCAAAGAGCATATGCTGGTGCACTGTAAACAGATGTTGAAACCTCTGTCACATCTTTTATATGTACTTGTTGGTGCTTGAAGCTCAAGGGGCTTTACCTAGCACTCCATGAAATGTAACTTTCTGTGAAAGGATCGCTTTGTCTTGTTGTAGGCCCACTCCTATGGGGAATTTAATACACTTCTCCATATATTCTTTTAGAACACCTGTGAATTTTCCAAGGTCGATTTACTATAAAGATAACCATATTCAAACTGTGTGAAATCACGTCATTCTATTTGTCTTGTCTATGGGTTAGGGAAGCTGGAACTGGGTGAGTCTTATGTTTTCTTCTGCTTTTTCCAGGACCACTTATGCAGCTTATCCAGCTGAATACAATGACATGACTTAAAAGTAATATAAATTTCTCATACACAGTTACTGCTTTCCTAACTTTGAGATGAAGATAAAAGTGCAAGGGTTCATGGCTTTTATAGTGGTGAGCAGGTCTCATTGCCTTTTAACGGTGCTTTTGCTGACTAGCTGTTGTCTGAGCTGAGCAGAATTAAACAGGGCATTATAGATTGGATATGCAGGAATTAGGTGATTAACTTCTGATGGTAGATCACCAGCAGACTTTGCTGCAAATTAGACATCTTAGTGGGCTGGGTGTGAGTCCTGGATATGTTCAGGATAGGTAGTTTAGACACAGAACACATGCTAGATGTGAGTGACTTAGGTAAGATGAATCCCTTTGTAAGGCTTAGTTGCCTCATTTTATTAGAGGAAATATACACCACTGCAATACAACAGTGATGAACAATATAACAAATACCAAAATAGATAATGTGAAAGATATTATTAATACATTTAGAATAACAGAGTTTCAAATCATGTGTGCTCCCATATTTGTGATAGACCACACAGAGAAAAGGGCAGCACATAGGAAATTAATTAGGGAACACTGGAATTTACTAATATCATGGCAATTTTAATGACAGATTTTTTAAGGATCAAGATTTGGCTTAGCTTTTAGTCTGTCTCCTTTGTTTTATAGTTTCCCCAGTGTTTAGAAATTAATTTAATAAAATTGGTTTACTTTGGCACTGTCAATTCACTTCTTTTAATTTGCAGTTAACATGACACAAGCTCCCAGAGAGCTTTTTAGAGAAATACCTAAAGCATGTATTAAAAAGAGAAAGAAACCCTTTAAAGAACTTGGCTGAATTAAAACGTCACTAAATGAAACTTAACTGAGCACCAGTCAGATTTTTAAAATAAAATAGGTTGAATGTCCTTGAAATTCCTCGCTGAGCATGTGCCTGGAGCAATGGCTCCAGGGATGGCTTACTGGGGGGGATGGCTTACTGCAGTTTGTTGTATTCATTTGATAAAGAAAAGTTCTTATGAAGATCAAGATGAAAGTGAGCTTCCCTGTAGAGTGCTATCCCATTTCAGATGGTTACAGAAACACATAGTTATCCTTAAAGTCATAGCGATTTCAGAGTAGATCTGTCTGGTTTTGAGCTACAGAAGCTGTAGCTTTTGTTTTCTCAGTCCTTTCTATTTCTGGTCTCTGATTCTTAATTACATTAGTGGCTATCAATATAACCTTCATTTAAGGAGCTGGTGACAGATGGCAATAGAATCACAAGTGCTTGAGAGGCTGACCGTCTTCAATTATCCATATCATGTGAAAATCAACCCTTAGTTCTGTCCCTGCTGTACTTGGGATCACTGGCCTGACCCAGCACCCGCTGCTTGGCTGGCTTTCGTGTTGGGTTCGTGGAAACCCAAAGATGCTTTACTGAAATAAAGATAATCCCATCTGCCAGGCAAACATGAATTCTATTTGTTGATAACTTACTCATATGTCTATGCTGATGTTAACAAGTCTCTGCTAGTGATAATAAATCAGTGAATCAATAGTGAATCATACCAACAGCAGAAATGTATGTCTAATGGGAGGGTGTAGCTAGGCAGTTACTCTGGGTAAAAAGTCTGAAAAGAGAAAAATATATGGGATAATATTAAGCTGTTTCAGAAGAATATCATATATACTGTCATTTGTATACATTTTGGAAACAAAAAGATCTCTGTTAGCTAGTACTCATCAAAAGCAAGCAAATAAGTATTATAAAGAACATGTCAGAAGCAAGTTACACCCGTTGTCAAATCCCATCTGAAATGTCTTTACAAGATGCTTTGAATTTCAGAATTCATGCTGGAATATAAAACATTGAGTATCAAAACTTCCATAAGAATATCAGTGTGGTTCTGCAGGAAAGAATTCAAACCCAGATTAACATACATTTTCCCTTTTAGTTCATGATCTTTATAATAATCTTCAGTCCTTTACGTCAGTCACTATCTCTCTGTTCACCGCTTTCCCATGTATGCTCTGTATCTTGCTGTATATGAGTAGTATGAGAATGGTATCTGTGAGAAGCATTAATGATACGGAAAAGTATGTCATAGATTGTTTTGACTTTTTTCAGCTTCATAATATTATTATTTTACCCTGGAGAGTTGATGTAGTGTTACACAGCTTTTCCGTCCAGAAAATCCAGACATCTTTTTGTTATATGGGAATTAACATTGTGACTTCATCAATAAAAAATGGTACATTGCTGAGAAATGATAAATTATCCCTTTAGAATGTAGTTTGACTTCTACACCCATATATAGCTAAACCATAGAAAATGCCTTTGAAAATACTTTGCAGAGTAGCTATATTGTTCCTTCTGACTTTATAAATGCTTATGTTATAGTTAAGACTTAAGTTAGGTATACACAGGAGTATACTTAACATTGTTTTTGTGCTGAAGAGTTATATGTAAATTCAGATACTCCTGAACTAGTGTTTGATGTATATACGGAACAAAAACTTATTTACAGTAGTGATATTTTTCTGATGCACAAGGTGCATCAGAAACACAAGGTATTTTTGAACCATGATCTTATATAAGTTATGTTTCATTATGTAATAATGAAATTACTAATTTATTCTGCAAGAAGTATTGATGTCAATATTAATCCTCTGCTGCAAACCTTCTACCTCACATCCTCAGCTTCCATGAGCACATTATGCAGATATCTTCTGGACTGCTATAGAGCGGTATTAATGTAAGTGTGGTGACAAAAAAGTTAATCAAATGAAAGCATTTTTCATACAATATTTTTAGAATACTTGAAAGTTAGTTTAAAAAGCCATATAAAATGTGGCAAATAAAAAATGAAACATTTTAGTGCAAATTTGTATTCAAAGAAATTTTATTTTATTTGGTAACAAGTCTGAGCTTAATTTGAGATTAAATGCTGTTTTGATTCTTCAGAATTATTTGAATGAGGCCAGCTGAGATGGTGGAGGTTTAGTAGGCATTTACAAGATATTTCCTAACTCTAGTAAACTTTGTTATATGCCCTGGCCAGGATCATTAGTTTTCATTTTGTATATTAATGCAGTGAAAAATCTCAGGTTATTTGCAAAAGGACAGCCAGCACAAACACAGCTAATTTAGAAGCTATATAAATATGAATTTCTTCAAACTGCAAGAGTGGAAAATCTAATAAGGCCTCTGACTCTTCAGTTACAAATCCTAGCCGTATACCAGATTTGCCCTCCCTAGAGCTTGCCAAAGCAGAACTGGAGGAAAACATTTGCCTGACAATACTGAACAAAAAAAGACTGCTCAGAACTAATACTGACTGTATCAGTAGTCTGTCTTTGGAAGGTAAGAGTGACGAGTCAAAACTGGTGCCACGTCCCATATGATTTCTGGACCAGCTTATAAGTATGGGCCAACAACGGACGTTTTTAAAATAAAAAACAGGAATTAGCTCACCCTGGGTGTCTTCAAGTTGTCTCTGGCGGCTTTGCTCTTTGGAATCTTTTGCTTGGTCAGGATATTTTTACTCATACCAGTTTCAGTCAACAGCATTAAGTCATAAGCTGATTTTATGAGGTACGGACACATGGTGCAGTACATCTGCTTCTCAAAAGAAAAAAAGACTGACTGACTAGCTGATCTGGTGTGATCCTTTCCAGATCCATGATTTTGTGATTCACAGAGTACAGTAACAAAGTACTGACCTCTGACACTTCACGGTGAAAAAAAGTTGTATCAGTAAAGAGAGAGCTATACAAAAGCTTTTGTTTACTATACCATGGGTCAGAAGTCAGAAGAACATTTAAGAAAAACATCTGAGGAGATATTTCAGTAGAGTACAAAGTAGTTTGAGTGATATTATTTAATTTTTAAAATCCTGAAATTATTACTCATTTTGCTTATGTGATACCAATATTTTTAAAAATAGAGAAATGAAGAAAAAGCTGTATTTTGCAAGGTGTACACTAGCATCTTGACGTATCTTCCTCCCTATTTCCTACATGTATCATTTTGTTTGTTTCTAGTAAGACTTTGCAAATGGGGCAAAAAATGAGTTTGTGACAATTTATGCTTTACAATGGACAACAAAAAATGAAAAGCCTTTGAAATTTTCTGTACTTTGCACAATAGATATTTAAGTCTTTTTTAGGGAAAGAGGCTGTTGCTTGACCAATGAAATAACTTCAGAAGAGAATGCCTAGTGCTCAGCAACTGACAGGGTAAGAAACTTAAAAAAAAAAAACCCAAAACAAAAAAAAGGCTTTCTGATTTTATTAATACTTATTTAACTATTATGGTTCATAAACATTTGGCAGATAGAACAAGTTAGGCTAAAGACATGCCTTTCCCACAGCTGCTAAGGAGGAACGAGAGCTTACTTTATGCATTTTTCAGACCTTAAGTAGCCTCCAGCAACACTAAGATCACAGTCTCAGGAATTTTAGCGTCAAAAAAACATAATGACAAAAAGTTCAAAACAATAAAAAATAGAAAAAATTCTATAATGTAGTAATATCTGAAAAACAAGCCAAAGACTTAAGAAGTCTTATGTTTGTCTGGAAAACAGATGAATCAGAAATCAGGCAATACATTTAAATGTGATCCACTTTAAAGTGCTAATCTTTTATTTGTCCTTTTTTAATAACATGGTTCTCAGTTTATTTTGTCAAGCACTATTGGATGGTGCTACCTGAGGAATTCATATTTAGTATTCTTGGTTTAATGGATCCCAACAGACAATTGCAATTCACCCAAATTTTTTACTTAGTGCACAAATGACTATTAGTGAGCAGTCTTTGCCACTCCATCTAGAAAATTTTAAAACACATAAACAGTATATCTTTAGACCTCAAGGGAGCTTTTGTGAGTCTCTGTGGTGTAGTTTGATGATTAAACTTTCCAAACTTGTTACTTTATTTTGTTATGTTGCAGTCATTTTTCTTTTTCCTATGAAGTGAGTGATCTAGTATCATCACCAAAATCAGTGGAAACCTTTTCTTTGCTCTAACAGTCAACTAGCTGTCTGGTCTAATATGGTTCTAATACTAAAACACATACACATAAATATATATTTCAGGCGGTATTCTGACAGTCTAGCTTAAAACCTCTAGGAAAGGAAGAATGGTACGTTCGTAATCTAAATTAGATGCCTAGAATTATATTATATTCATGTGGACTCTGCTCTAACAGTGGAGATTAGTTGTAGTATTTCTTTTGCATACTTTTGTATACTCTAGAAAGAGTTAGTTTTCAATCAAGCATTGCTGATGAATGATATTTAATGGAGCTCATTGGCTCACTTTGCTGATTGTCTGACTTTCTTGAGGTGTTTGTAATTAGCTGTCACCTTGCTGAATTTACAGATGTTTCTTCCACTTATCCCCACTCTGAATATTTTTTTTTCAGCTCAGAGTAGAGCTTGTTGCAAAAAAAAAAAAAATTGAGAAGGGAAATTTTAGATTTTTGTATGTATGACTTTGAGATAGGGCTCTATGAAATCTGTATTTTTAAAGAGATGTTGAAAAATTGGAGCAGATGAAGAAAAGAGCTACCGATATGATCCTAAGATTAGAAAGTGCCTTGCTGTGAGAACCTGAGCTCAGTCTGTCTAGTTTATCTAAAATAAAATTGAGATGTCACTTGATTAGAACATTTAAGTATAGAGTGGATAAATAGCAGTTAATAAAAAGCTCTTAAATCCAACAGAGAAAGACATTAACTAACGTCTGCTAGCTGAACCACAGAAATTTGTATTTGGAATATGGCACAGTTTTTTAACAATGATTGTAATTAAGTGCTGGAATAAATTCCTATAGGACTGATAAATTCATCATCTTTAAAGTCTTCAGCGTGGCTGGAAGGACGCTGTGCACTTGCTCAGGCTGAAATCCTGCAGCAGTGGAGGCTACTGCCTGTAGGGCACTGCCTGTGCCTACTGCCTTGTGCCCATGCCCTTCCTGAAGTGACTTCTATGCCAAATCCAGGCTGGATAGCTTGCTCAAAAATTTCCCTTAATTAAACACCAGTTACTGCAGCTGAATACAGGGACACATGATTGAGATCTAATGACCTGTGATATGGTGCATGATAGACTAATCAATGTTTTTTGGTCTTTATGATTTGCAAATCTATAGACCTCGGGCAGACTATTGAAATCTATAGTGGCAATTAGACTGCACTAAGAGTACAGTTAAACTGGACTTGTTTTTCTTCCTCATCCTTTGAGGGCTGCCTACAGGTTGAAGATTACCAGTCTAGATAGTTTTAGACTTTTATTGTTTACAACTTGTATGTTTCTAGGTTTGGGGTATAATTTTATTTTATTTTAACCACTGCTTGGGGTTTTAGGTGGAGAGGTTGTTAGGTATTTTTGTGAATAATAAGAAACTTTTAATGTGCTTAACTGTAGTTGTAATTTTCTAACATTTCTAAGCCTGTTTGTATTGACAGTCTTAGATAATAAACCTACAGGTACAGGTTTTCATTCAGTACTCTGTTTTCAAACTTAAAATGATAGAAAGGGAATAGCTTTTAAAGCTTGAAAATCCAGTCACGAAAAAGGCATTTTAATAGTCCATTTTATGTTAAACTGTGAAACATTTGCGTATACTTGAAAATAAATAAATAAAGAACAGGTATTCTGAATCTAGATATATTGCTATATAATGCTGTTTCCATAAATTTTTGGCACAGTTTGCTATTTGTTAGAGGACAAAATTAATGATTCCAACAGAATGATAAAAAGAAATGGTTTAGGCTAATAAATTTCACACCACTCTAATTACATGAATTTAGTATAGTTGTGCAAAGCATGAAATTGAGGTAAAAGCATTACCACTGAATATCAGGCTGTCAGATTAATTTTGTTTTGAAATAACTACACAATGAAAGCCCAGCACAAGGAAAATAAATTGGAGTGGTGTTCATGATCTGCTGCTCATGATTCTAATAGTGACAAGGTTTCACTGATGGGATTTGTATAGGTAGATCTGAAAGCCTAATACCTAGCTGAGGAAGGAGAAATAGATTAATTTAATAGGACATGCAGCACCTTCAGAAGTAAACTATCGTCATGAGCAGAAAATGAATGATCTTGTATTACAGATGAAGGAGAGTCAAGTAGGTTTAGCATTTAGAGTCTTGAGAAATTTGATGCCAGACCTAGTAAACTTTTAAAGAGACATGCTATGATGAGACCTCAGAATTGCACACTGCAGCCACAAGGCTCTTTTAACCCACTGAGACACCACAGTTGTGTAAGTGTCCTGCCTGTGGAGTCCAGGAGGGATTGAATTCAATGCCAGCTGCTGCCCCTAAGAAGCGCAGCTGAGCTAAGAGAAGCAGCTAGGGCCTTGCAGGTTTTCTGGCCTATATGACTGGGACCACAGTGTTGTTTTGGTTTTAGTCCTTCTTCCTAGAGCAAAATCTGTGGTCTACTCTGACCTACTCTGAGGAAATGCCTTATCTCAGAGTACAGTCCCCCATTTAGTCACAGGAAAGTGAGGTCTGTCTTTTTGAGCTCTGTCTTGTGTGGAGTTCCTCACTTTCTTGGATGCCTGTGAGAACTCCAGCCATTGCAGAAGGACGATATTAATGAATGAAAAGTATGAGACAGAAAGCCCAAGAAATTTGTCAGAAATTCCTGTCTTGGACATACACATGATCTAAGCAATGAGAAGCAAAACACAAGGCATAAATGGGAATCAAATCATACCATGGCAACAGCACACATATGAGCAGGCTGTGTTCAGATGCCTGCTGAAAATCTGGATGTTGTTGCCGTTAGTTAGCCTGTGAATAAAATACCTGCCTGAGACCACCTTGCATCCATTTAGAAACTGCATTTTGTGTTCAAAGAAGCTGAAGCAAAGAGTAAAATAAGAGTACCAACCCATCACAAGGAATGTATGTGCTGAAGAGTGATAAAATGTGCAATTTCTAAACCAGAGTTGGGAACTGTTAGTGAAATAAGGATTAGTAATAAAAGGAGTTAACGCTAACAGTCCCAGAACTTATTTCTGCAGCTGAGGAATGCAGCCAGGAGTGAAACGTGTGGCTGCTGAGTGCAGAAAAGAGCCAGCTGCTCCAGCAGTGCCTCTGGCACTACTGAAGGTAGCCTGGAAGTCTAGTCGAACTACCTAGGACGTAGTGGAGATTGGCAAACTGATACAGCTTCAGTGCAGCAGGACTGGGGCAGGAACAGACAGAATAATGAATGAATAAATCATCACATGGAACAGCAGGATGCAGCTGAATTGTCCTGCAGTAAAATGTAGAAATGGAGATTGGGATGAAGCACATCCTCTTAGGAACAGTGACAAGAGTGGTAACTACAGGCACATAGCCTAACAGGAATACATACATGCAAGAAGTTAGGTTGGAAATAGTCCATCTAGGAAGAAAAGAGAAGTAATAGGAGTCATAGCAGAAGCAAACACCAGAGTTGCAAAGGGTGGGAAATCTGCACTCACTTGTTTTTGGGTGCAGATTCTAATGAAATGAGGTTAGGAGAGATAAAGATGAACAAACATCACACACGCAAAGGCATAATTTTATTTGTGTAAGATGTCTCACATGTGTTTCTCACACTCTTGTTTAATGACATGATGCTTTAAGGTTGGTGTTTTATATTACAAAACTAAATTAAGCAAACATGAAAACACCCAACCTCTCCTAATTAGTGTGTTCTCCATTCATTTTATTCATAGAGGTAAAATCAAGGCCTGAATACAATTAGCTATTATGAAATACCAGCCATTATTACAATTGTGTACTATAAAAGAGTAAAAAACATAAATACTCAGTGGAACTATTATTGGAGGCCTGATTAGGATTGCAGACGCCTTATGATAGGCCTTGCATGAATAGAATAAAAGACAGGCACTGTCTCAGTGGGTTTATAATTTAATTATAAATTATAAATCTACCTTAAAGAAGGCAGATAAATAAAATCATACATGCAAAATGTAATTTTACATGTCTATAAAGTCACTCAAAGATAGTTTATAARGTAAGAGGATCAAATTAGTGCATTATATTCCAAACAGGAATCAACCAAATGCATGTTTTTATAACTAACATTAAAATAGTAATTTTAATTATGTAATTACTGTAATTCCTTGATACCTTTTTTCATGGAAGATAAATCCAGATTCCCTTCATCTTTGGGGACTAAACATATATAAAGATAAGATTTAGGCTAAAAATCAGGATATTTAAAATTTTTATTTTATTCCATAGCAAAAGGAAAAGACAAACTTTAGAAACTTTCAGTAACATACTTGAAATGGTACTTTTGAAACATTTTGTTTCAATGAAGCTCAAATGTTATGATTTATGATGCATCATTTAATTAGATATAAAAAGTCTTTTGATGTTTTTATATCAGACTATATACATTAGTAATTATATGTGAAAGATGAAGGCAAAATGAACAAAGTTAAATCAAGAAACTAAAGCTTTTGACCTCATAATATAAAATGTTTTGATAATCTTCTGTTGAAAGGCATGAGGAAATTGAACTATTCATTTTCAATCAGTTTAATACAAAGAATTATTATTAATACAAATTTTAGTAACAGTAAAATAATAAAAATAAGTAAAATATAAAATTTAGGTGTTGTCACATTTTTGGCACTAAAACACAAACCAGGTAGATTGTGCAGTTCAGTAGAAACACAAACCAGAAAGCAATTCTGTCAGCTTGCTAATGCCAGATAAAAGCTACTGTGTACCATTTTGGGAAGCAAATTCTCAGTTCTCTCCTACAGCCCTTTAGGGCATAAAATATGATAATGACCGATTTCAATGGGTGTTTAATTACATCTGCATGCATTTACTCTGTATGAATTTCTGGTGCTTACTACATTTCAATAGAACATATACTAAATGCGTCTCTGTTCAGAAAAGCAGTTATTCACATGCTTAAGTTTTACTGAAATGCTAAGTGCACACTAAAGCTGGAAGCAAAGAAATTAGTTCATGCCCAGTGAATGAGAAGAAAGAGCCTGGTAGGAGCGTTTATTCAAGCAGTTGTACTTTCAGCATGATTAGTTACCTAAAGTGTTTTCAACTTTAAGTCAATGGATTGACAAATAAACAATAACTCTAATTTGTAAAAAAACCCTGCCTTTTTAAAAAAGATATCTTCTTCAGTTCACCAAATAACAATTCATATTTGAGAGTTGCTTTTAGGTCTCGTATCAGCCACTGAATTCTCTTCTTAGCAAACTATCTCTGGAATAACTCTTAGTGCTGTGAATGAGCCTAACTGGATGAATCTAACAAAGCGCAGTTCAGGATCTCTCTGCATAATGCTACACTGGTGCATAGTTTTTTCTCTTTCTTTTGCTTGTAAAACACATTTGCTATTAAGAACTTTTTTTTTTTTTTAAGATCCATCATGTAGAGTATACTCAATTAGTTTAAAAGCACATATGCGTTAATTGTAAAACAATTTTTAAATTGTTTTTTCCAAATACTTGCTGGGATTAAACTCCTATCTATATCATTAACTGACTGGACTGACAGAATAATATTCCTTATTACTGGATGAAACTTCATGTAATTTAGATGAGAATAATGAATAGAAAATAGGAGTGTGTCAGCTTCTGGCTGCTATGGTCAGATTTTTGGAAAGGAACAGAAAAGAGCACAGGATATGTAAAGAGGAACTGCTACTTGATAATTATCTACAGTGATTTTAGAATATTTTTTAAATATGCTATTTTTTTTTCTTTGCTTCTGTGGAAGGATGAGCCATCAGCTGATATCAGTCTCTGATAAGATATTGCTAGATTCTTTACTTGCAGGTACTGAAAAAAAACACTGTAAATATCTGCAGATGGTTTGGTGGAAGGAAACCAGCTAAGGTATTTCCGCTACATTTATTTTTAGGTGATGTGAATTTCCATGCTCATGTTACCTCAGGTACAGAGGCTGGAGCTTTATTCCTATGAACAGAACAGGTACAATACAGAGAATCATACTCCATATGTCTTCAGCATTCCTTTAAATCCAGCATTTCCTATTGCATTTCAAGTAGAGGACATCCTTACTTGTCCAGCTTACCTTTCTCTGCAGTTATCACTATAGCATCTAAATCCGGAGTATATAATTAAATTACCTACATTGAAGTTGTAATTGAGCTCTACTAAGAAAAAAAAATTGCTTTTAACTTTACAGGGTTTAAAATATATGACCCTAATCGTTTTGCCTGCTTAATTTATCATTTCTATTTATATCCCTGCAGAAAGTATTAAGTATTGTTGTTCACATACACCATATGTGAGGAGGATAAAAACATGACTAGGTCTTTTTTGTTCCCAGCACAAGGTAACAGCCACCTGTGGACAGCATGACATCTCATTCTAACGTTTAGTGATGTGTGTCATGTCATCAGGTATAATTTGTTTTTTTACCATCATTAGGTATGATTTTTTATGTGTCACTAAGCATGGTGATAGAATCAATAACCTGTCCTACTTTGGAGGACTGTTCTTAGAGTGATTTAGGCAGTATTATGTTTCATCTCAAGCCATACCACAGAAGAAAACAAGACAGGAAGGAGAAAGCAATAAATCAAGATGGGAGAGATTATAGCCACCTAGTAGGAACTTATTCTATAAAGTCTATGAAACAAAGTATCCTTAAGGCAATTACAATCTGCATTTAAAATATCAGACACATCAGATCTGGTCACACAAGGTCTGAATTCATAAGATAAAATCCTGATCTCTCTGAAGCCAGCTGCAAAATTCTAATTCACTGTCATTAAAAAAAGGTCTCAGTAGTAAGGTCAGGATTTAGGAATCAATCCTGAAAAGAGTTGCTACTGAGCATTGTGCTTATTAACAAAGACAGCACTTGTAATGATCCTTCTCTACCATGTGAAAACATTTCTCTATTTATATGAGAGTGTCTGTTTTGTATGTTTAGACTCCAAACTCTTAATCTACAGTAAATAGTTTAAGTATACTTTGTACAGTCTCTAACAAAAAGGTCTGTGATTTCTATTTGAGCATCTGAGTGCTATCAGAATGCAATAGTTTAATAATAACTACATGCGAAACAGCTAGGAGGAAAGCTGCGTACAGAAAGGCAATTAACTGCAATGTGATAATATAGGCTACCACCTACATTGGCTTTTCGTGGTAATGTCTGTTGAAGGAGACTGAGCATCCTTGTTAAGCTTCTCAAAGCAGGAAGTGGCAGGTGCCATATAAAACTCAACAGCTACTGAAATATTGACTAAACCTCTGAATTCAGCCCAGGAAGTCATTTAATTATAGCTGAGTCTTTATTCAAAACCCGAGATGAGATAGCTGACAGAGTTACAGATACAGAAAAGTGAGCCAGTCATTGACATCAATGATATAAAGTCCTCCAGTGCTTCTTGCCACATATGAGGAAATAGTTACAAATTGCTGGTGTGGCTGATGATACATAGCAGTTAAGGGCACATACAGTGCATTTCATATGGAAAAAAAAGATTCAGATCTAAATTATATGTATTTGACAGTCTCAAGGCTTTCACAGATGCTGCTGCTGTCCTGAGTGAAATTAGATAAATGAAACAAAAATTGCATGGTTACATATTTTTCTGCAAGGTAGGCTTGAATTACTGAAGGGAAGAGGGTTTGTTTATTCCATTTTGATATATTTTTAAAGGTGTTCTTCCTTTTTTTATGTATTAGATATACCAGTCGTCTGCCCTGGATTACTATTATGGGAATAGAATATTATGGAGAATAACTTTTACCAGGACATAAAAACTAAATGCAGGGGAAAACATAATTTATCCAGACTCTTTGAAAGATGGGAAGGCAAAAGAATGCTGGTCCTATTAGAAGATATCTAACTTAAACCTCTGTCACTTTTAAAATCAAGAGTACTTTGATGCTATTGTATTCAGAAAATATAAATAAGCCTAAAGTCTTGTAACAGGAAAATAACTGAGAAAGGGAAAGAGTAAATGATAGATATGTAAAGAAACATATGTGATATTACAAATATGGGGAATATTTGGCTACGTTCAAAATCTATAAACTAGCTAAATCTGACAAAATAATTAAGAACAACAGTCACAGCAGGGATTATAGAGTTCTCAATCCTCAATATAACATGCATTGGCAAACTCAGAGAAGTCCCATGATTGATATTCCTGGCGTATAATTACAAGATTGGTTTCACATCAAAACAATTGGTTGATTGGTTGAAAAACCAATAGAAAAACAAAAAAGCAAGCAAACAAGCAAAAAACCCTCCCTCCCCTCTGCAGTGCTCCCTTATTGAGAGAGATGCAGGCTTACTTCCCTTCTTTACCTAAGAGAGTTTTAATCATATCTCCTATTTATGCCAAGTTAAAGGATAATCTGGGACAGTGGTGGGTATTTCTGTTCTTTGTGAGAAAATTATTTCTGCATAGAATAAGTATTTCTTGAGTCACAGAAATATCAAGGACAAGAATGCATCTAATGGGACATTCACCTAGGACACAGGAATTGAAGGTTCATTCTCCTATTCTAATGAATATTTCATGTTTTAATTTAATCCTTGAGCTACTGGATAACTGGGAGACCACAGTACCAGTGTGCTGTAGTTCTCTTCAGAGGATTCAGGGTTGTCAGTGCTTAAAAGGAGGGCGGTCTTTGCACATCTCGGAGTCATTTTTAAAGATACGGGGCTTAAGGCATCCTCTATCTGTAGTATTTTCTATTGGTGATTTTAGCAGGACATAGTTGTGTGGATGTGGTGCTGTGCTGCCTCTGGGGCTAGCTCTGCAGCTGATGTGTTGCCTCACGCTGTCCCACTGTATCTAGCAGACATCTCCCCTGTCAGTTCCCACTCTTTTATCCTAGCAGTAGTGAGGGTCTAGGGGGTTGTAAGGCAATAAAGGAGCTTCCACTCACATCTTTACTTCTCAGACTAGAGAAATGGTTGGTGGAGCCATATAACCTGTGTGCTGGCTCAGAAACTACTGGAGGGAATAGGGTGGGGAGACTGGCATACCGTGTAGTTTGCAGACCCCACTCTGCAGACTCCCCCTGCTATCTGTCTAGCTGCACGGCTAAACAAATGCACAGCGTCTTGTGCATTTTACAAAGTGGCATCGAAAGCAGCTCTGCTGCCATCCGGATAAATTATGCCCTGGGCCAACACGAACTTGATCAAACTGCTTGGTGAGCACTGCTTGGGATGTTAATTCTCTCGTCCTCAGTGAGAAACCAATAGTAATGTTAATGAACACTGTAGAGCCTAAAAGAAGATAAAGATCTGAATCCCACTTTTTTTGTTGTTGTAGACTCAAGGTTCAACACAGAATCTTCAAGTCACGAAATAATTTCTGTTATTCACTGAAAAATTTTATTTAAGATTATCTTTCTGTAGAAATGTAAAAATGTGTGGCCAGACTGTGCTACTAATTGCTTATTTTGAATATTACCTCATATCCAGTGGGCAGAGAAAGCAATATTTATGAATGCTGTCAAGAAATGATTAGTGGGACAATATCTGAAAATATTGCTAAATATTTAGAAGATTTTAGATTGTGATAACCTTATTCATCTTAAGGAAAATGTGGGGGGTAGGAACTCAGAAGGGAGTATATATATAAAATCCTGTTTGAGAAATAGTTATCCTAACTAATATCAAGGAGATGTCCAAAGAGATTTTACTGTAATTGGCAAAAGCAACCCTAGCTACAGTAAACTAGTAAAAAACAGTGGGAAATGAAATAAAAATAGATAGCATTTACTTTCTATCTGTTGTAATATCTTAGTGCGAACATTTCTGAAAGCATAAAACTGAAAAGCGGCACACTAAAATCATATGAAATATATTCCTTACAGACAAACTGTAGGTACGAGATTTTACCATACCATAAAATATAACTAGTCTGAAAGCTGTGATCATGCCTTGCTTCCATAGTTTGGTTTCTTCCTAGTAATTAAATGAACTTCGGTTTACTTATGCTGCTGGAAGCCCATATTCACTGCATTGTCTCTGTGCATTTACATATAACTTCTATATACTATTATCTCAGTTTAATACCATTTATGTTTTAAAGCATCTTTCATTACTGGCACTGGGTCACAGATCTCATCCTCTTGTCTCACTTTGCAACACATACCTGTTAACATGCTGTTTCACTGTTTGCTCTTACAGTTTTCAGTCATGTGTATCTTTCACTTATTTTGGTGGTTGGTCAGAAAAGAAGAATGTTGTGAAATGAGATAAAGCTGATGTTCCTAGGAAATAATGGCATTGTTTAGGTATCTCAGACAAGACCCTTTTTTCCAGGATCTTGGTCTTTCTTTTTGGTGTCATAATATACATACAGTAGGCTTAACTCATATGTCTTTACCATACATAATTCTGGGCAAGATATATCTCTGTGAGCTGGTGTGTACAATATTTACACAATAAATAGAATTCACTTTGCTTAACTCTGAAAATTATAATGACAAATGCTCTTGAAATTATCTCATTTATTTAATCTTCAAAGAGAAAATCATTCAAGTAGAATTGCCTGTGTTAGTAATCTTGAGAGCAGAAGACAAATGGCTTTATGCTAACGTTCATTTCTCTAAAGAGAGAAGAGGCATGTTCAGTATATTGATTGATATACCTTCCTGTTACTTGGCAGAAAACACGGAGAAAATGATGTTCTGTACAGAGGTTTTTCATAAAAGACTTTCAAAAAAAGAGACTTTTTCATGAGTTAATAACCATTTCTGGTATCAGCTCTTTACCATCGTTAAGATAGTCGTTCCCTGAGTAAAAACAGTTGCTTCATAGAAAATTGATTAATTTTCAAGGGAACTAGGTTAGATATTCACATATTCAGATAGGTTTTTCTGGGAATTTTGATGAGGTTAACCACCCCACATTGTATTTAAAATAAGAGTCCTTTTCTTAGTTCAATAGCATGATGATCCATTTTTTATTTTAAAGGACATCCCTTATTTCCTTTTTTTTTTTTTTTTGGATCAAGAAAGGAAATGCTAAATCAGTCAGGCCATTGCAAAGAAACCCCCATAAATGTAATTGTTAAACTGAGGTTCAACATAAGTTGAAGCACAGTGGTAAGTCCACTCGTTTTGGCAGGATCTGGAGAAAGACCTTTCCTGACCTCTGTAGAAATTTGTCTGGAAGTTCAGCAGACTTTAAATACAGATGAACTGTAGTCCTTATGGGACTTACTCATCAGGTGCTGCTGGTGTGTTTGCTGTTGCTGAAAGTAGTGCAAGAGGAAGGTTTTAGACACCCGGGATAGAACTGGCTAAAGAAATTAATTTTCTTTTTTCCTAGGATAAGGGTTGCATCTTATATGATCCATTTAGATGAAAACTGAAGAACCTGGGTAGAGTGATGCAAGGAACACAAAATGAATAGCTTATGAACAGCAGACAAGAGTGATGATAAACAGCACTTGAGTTTAAGTATTTTTTAATATATTTTTTGTATATGTTTTTCATCACTTGACTGTATAGATCACGAGAGCGAGAGTAAGATGATAACATCCCATTAACAAAACTATTTCATGAAAAGAAGGGATTTTTCACTTTCTGTAATGAATAGAGAAATGATTTTGCCTGGCTAAAGATACCAATAAACACCCTAACTCTTACTGTAGTTCATGAGGAAGCTTCTCTGTTCTTCATTTTAAGTACCAAATGTGAAGCATCACACAATTAGAGTGATTCAGAAAAGCAATCTTGACACAGCTTCTAAGGGAAAAACACTTGAAACATCTCTGGTTTGATTATGACAGATTGTCATATCATTTTAGCTATAGGTCAGTCTATTTTGGTAGGACAAAATCTTCATATATTGCCAAGAGTATAATAGGTCTCTTTTCAGCAGAAGAAATTGAAAATTTGGTCCAAAAAATATATTTTCCTATATGCCTACATATAGCCTCACATCACATAACTATCAAAATGTTTCTAATTGTTGTTCTTTTCTTTGAATTGAAATGGAACAATGCACTGTTTGTTTTACTTTCAAACAATGCAAATTCATTGCTCTAGGAATGATTAAAATATATATAAAAAAAATTGTCCAGTCAAACAGTTTGAGCTTTGGTAATGTACTATCATTTGAAGCTAACAAATAAGGTGTTACTGATGGGGCCCCACCAACAGGTTAATGAAAAAAAAGAAGGAAAATACTTGTATGCAGCTCATCTAGTAATTAATACAGCATTGTGTGCTACTAGTAAGACATCATTTGTTCAAAAGTTTTCGGTATCTTATTCATCTGCCAAAAGAGTTACAATAATATCTGTTTTATCAATTTAACATGTCCTTAATAAGCAGTTGTCTTGTACCTTGGAAAAGATTCTTTAGGAATTACTTTTGTTAATTAAGAAAAGATTGTGAGCTTACTGTTTTTACGTTCTCTAAAGATGATAAACAGAGGAAGATAAAAGGTATTTTGACTCTTTTATGAAAAGTTAGAAACAATTCACTTGATAGATTAAAAGGATAGATATAGACTGTCTAAGGGATATTGTGTACAAAAGGAACCAATAATGCGAATGTGTGAGGAATCTTATATGGTCTATTGCGCTGTCTTCAAGTACTGTTCTCCCAGTTCTTTAAGCAAATATTATTGTTATGTATTAGATTATACAGAAGTAATTCCTTTTGAAGAATTGCATTCCTGCAGGAGAATTCTGTATCTCCTGTGCAAAGATACATTCTTTGTACAAGACATCTGGACCGATTCTAGAAAACTATGAAATGCTGTCTTGGTAAAAATTGAACTTGGATCAAAATTAATTTCAATTTTATGTTTAAATAATTTTAGAAATTAAATAAAATCCCTGCAAGTAACAGAAATACACAAAACCTGATATTAATCTCCATTTTCAATAATGCATTTAATCTTATGAGGGCTGAACTCAGAGCAAACAAAAGAAATGTCCAGGAAAATATGCTAAAGAAAACTGCTTTTGTAAAATACTCCATTGAAACATGTTCCCCATATGTTTCCTGTGTGTTCTTTATATCCAAAGATTCAAGATGGGCATCTTAATACTGGTTATATTGAAAAACAAGCTCATTTGCTAATTAATTCATAAATACATGTGGTTATGATGACTTGTGGTATAGCCATTTGGCAAAGGATTGTGTTCCTGACCCTCAGCTGCAGGATGCACAGAAGTTGCTTGCACCAGTCCTCTAGGTGCCTCTCCGATTAGCTGGAAAGGTGGTTCTGGCCTCCTCTGTCTTCATGGGTAGGATCCTGCAATCTTCCTCGCACTGCACTTCCTCGTGCAGATGTGCAATAAGCCAGTCTCAAAAATATACATGCTATGTGTAGCTCCCAGATCAGCACCAAAGGGAATGTAAGTGTCAGAGGAGCGGAGATTAGAAAGGGGATGTGTTAAGAGGAGTGGCCCATGCTCTTTATGGGGATACAGATTTACATCAGCTTACCCTGCCTGTGAAACAAAACCCATAGTAATAACTGTTTTTTTTGCTTTCTGTGAAAAACAAGTCATTGTCCTTACACTTTATGAAAGTTATAAATGAAGATTTCTTACAGGGAAACCAGTCTTGTTATTTTAATTAGTGTGGTGTGTCATGTCAATAAAAACTTTTCATGCTTTACTTCATATTCTTACTCAAACTTAAAAAAAAAAAAAATCCAAATCCAGACCAAGGGAGATGAGAGACTGCAGGATGTAATAGTAATACTCTACTGCTAGGGGTGAGGACTTGGGACAGGGGTCCTAGGCTTGTTATGAAGATTGACAGACCTTTACCAAGTGTGTCATAAATGAATTTTTTATTAAATAAAATCCCCCCTAATTTTGATCCACATATTTTTTTCATTTTAAACTCTTGGAAATATTTCACTTCTTAGTAGATTTTGCATGACTCATTATTGCAGTGGTCTAGCATTGTTTCATGGTCTACTCAATCCTTGCTTTCAAGGTGCTGATGATTAAAACAATGTATCTTTTTGTTTCAAGCAATGAACAATCATATCACATTAAAAAGTGTTAAATGGAGCTAAAACTTTTTTAGATAAAGCGTATACAAAATTTCTTAAGCTAAATCCGGTATTATGATATTGATAGTTTAATAAAATTGAATGCATACTTGATCATTTTAATATAGTTTTTCATTTACTTCTCATCTGCTGTTTGGTCTTCTCAGAGATCTCTGTCTCCCTCTTAGAAATCTATTCTGTTTTGCATTTGYAAATTTTTTTTTAAACAAACTTGGGATGCAAAAAATGTTGTTAACAGAGAAGTGACAGGCACAGATTAATGCTGGCAAATTCATGACGTGTAGTTCTTGATTTAAAGTTGTGTTTATGTGCTTGTAATCATCTTGGAGCCATAGTACTGACTTATTATCCTTGGCTGTCACACAAAACCAAAAAGCATCATAGTTCATAAAAATAAAAAGTTCTATTAATGCCCAGGACTAACTTAACTGTTAAGTATGCTTGTGCAAAACAAATAAGATCCTGAGATGTTTAGGATGTTTTTAGCAACCTTATCTAACAACTTTATCTTTATTCAATTGCTAATTATGCAAGAAAATGTGACTCTTCTGTCCTTAATTTCTTAAACTGTGAGGATATCAGTTTCAATCACAAAATGCCCCAGGATCCTGGACAAAACGTATTTGTTAGAAAATTTAGAAATTGATGGAGTGTTCTGCAAGATAGAATGATTCCGATTTTCCACACTTTAGAGTAAAAGTAAGTAGCATTTGAAAAAAAAATAAGAATAGGTCACTGCATTTCTGTATTTCAGATTTATTCATAAGCCATTATTATGCAGCTTTTCAAGAATTTCCCTATTCCTATGCATTGCAGCAAAATGTCTTCACTGAAACTTTTATTCATAAAACCTGTTGAACCTGTTATTCATAAAATAATTGTTAATCATATAATAATTCTCAAAAGAATGAATGTTATTCATAAACTGTTTGTGTGGGTAAAATAACAAGGATGGGGGAAACTTCTTCCGGGCCAGCAATTAAAAGACGACAATAATGAGACCTCTTAACTCCTTTACTTTGAATTTTCTACTGTGTTAATGTTTATCACTTCATTATCCAAGCACCTCCTATAGTCATCATTCAACAAAGTGATTAAAACATCTCTTAGATTCGGTGTTCTTGTATCTTCTCCCCAGGGAGGAAATGTGTACAGCAGAATGTCTTCTTTCGGTGTTTTTTTTCTGACATTCACAATGATTTCTTTTAATATTAAAGAGAGAAGTTCAAAGAAATGTGCTTCACAGCTGGAGCAGGAGGAGTGATGTCTGTGATAATTCTTTATTCCTAAGGGAATATGTTCTGCAGTATCAGATGACTCCTTTATATACCTGTATTTCTATGATATATATTTTATAATCTTACAAGCTGTGCTGTGCAATACCTTTGACTGTAAACTTAAGTTGGGAAGATGACAGGGAAGGACAGTAAAGAGAGGGAGAACTGAGCGATGGGCAGACGGGTAGCACCACTGGAGATAGAGAGGGAAAAGATGAGACTGATATAATCATCAAGGATGTAGAGAGCAGGTAGACATAAAGTCAGTGTATTTTCAGAACCGAAAGTGGGAAGAAGGGGAAATTAAATTTTTCAAGGCTTTCCTTCTGTGGAAATGCAGGAAATCTTTAAAACATTATGATATTATTTTTATTACATCAGTAGCTTACTAATTAAGAGAGAGGTGTTCTTTCTTTCTTCTCTTTGTTTAAGTCCAGACTTCAAGTCCTTCACTATGATATTATTTGTCACAATGATTATTTGTTTGTAAGGAAGGGGGTAAGTACTAAGCTCCCTATTATGTCTCCTGCGGCTGACTGACAATAGAAAGTTTTTTCTTGTGATATCAGAGAATGTACTGATGCAAGAAGTACAAAAAGGTTCAGACTTAGATGACATAAAAAGCTTTCAGAAAGTATCTGGGAAAAAGATAACAGACAACACTTCAATACATATGTAAAAGTAAGTGGCTTAAATATCTGAAGAACTTTAAATTGTGTGTTCTCTTACAAATATGTCTTTCATGGTAGAAAAAGTCGTATACAAATGTGGTTTATGATAAATATATTCACTTCAATTTTATATGAAAAGCAGATGAACGTGGATGAAAATGGTTTACTAGTAGAGTAAATCTCAGTGTTGATGTCAGCAATATGGTTCTACTTACTTATGGTTTATTTTTATGTTTGGTCAATGTCCATAATGAAATTTAAGATGCTTATAATTATTGTCATGCTGTCAGGTCTGCAAAATGTCATAGTACGTGTATTTCTGATCAGATATTTTATTTATTGAAGTATTCAGACTCATTGGAAACAACGCAAGTAAATTTGTGGGGTTGAATGGAGAAAACAGCAGTTTACACGTATTCTAGATATACTTTTCACAACTGTTTTGCTTTAGCAAGTGCTTTATTCTTCTGTATCTTGGAATATGTATATAGGTCCTATGCTTTATTTTTTTCTATTTTGTTTCTAAATCCATTTATTATAAGTTGTAAGTGCTATAAATAACAAATCTAAAGAGAATAGGTCAAAAAGAAAAACATCATACATTTTTAAAGTAAAAACTCAATGTATACCAATCTAATATATCAGCTAGTATAGATAAAATTGTTTATCAATATATCGTCTTCACAAAATATTTACTGATTAACAATATTTACTGAAACATCTTGATATTTAGAACTTCTGCACCTTCATAAAAGAATTAGGTTTCCAATACAAAGCATATAAGTGAGTTCCCTAAGGAAAGTAATACATTTCACTGGTATTCTCATTTTCTTGTTCTAAGAACTTTAAGAATATCACCAAATTTGAAAAATATTTTACTTAAGTTACTTTTAAATTTATGAGCCTCATTCAGAGATAAGAAACTTAGTTTCTACCTAAGTATATTTCTTCTGAGATGTATAGTTGTAACTTCCCAATATAACTTTTGTTGATAGATAAAGGACATTTTATACACAATAATAAAAATTCAGTTGATGCTCTAACTGGCATAAAGCAATTATGGAATAGCTATGTTAATTGAGAAAGTCATTATCTGGCAAAGCTGAATCAGTTTTCTGTCCAAGCTCAGAATGACAAGAGTTACTTTTCCAAAAACAGCTTAAAACAAGGGGTTTTGACTTCTAAAATAACTGTTTAGGTTAAAAATTGACTTTAAAGGAGTCAGTACAGGAGACTATGTTAAAGTGGCAATACTTTAAAACGGTGTTTAAATGAAAATTTCTTCGAGGCTTGATGGAATGGAGATTTTGGGTCAGAAAATGAATGGAACTAAAGAAACAATTAAGGTATTAACTTGAAAAATTCCCCCCAGTATTTCTTACTGTGAGAAAAAATACAAAGAAAATGATGCTGAATATGCAGTGACTAGCTGTATGTCCACAAGCTGAAGTGGGTTCCTTTTCTGGCAGCTCTTAAAGGGTGAGGGCATGTTCTGACCCTAAATAAACTGCTGAACTTTGATCGATCTTTGGTATCACATCAAAATAATCTCTCAAGCAAAGTCTTGAAAAAAAGACGATCATTCCTGTTCCTCTCACCCCAAATTTTGATTTTGATGCCAATGAAATAATGTTTAATTCAAAAATTTTGACCAGGCCAATTATTGTTTCCTTTTTTATATCTTTCTGCAAGTTAAACTTTGTTGAGTGGCAAGAAAGAAAATGGTTGGCTATAGAAGTAATTCAGAAGGTTCTTTTAAAGAGTGTCCTTCCAAAGCAGAGTTTTACATGTGATTTAGAGTATGTCAGAGTCTCTCACTACATGTTATATTTCTCAAATGCATTTATAAGTAATGTTAAACAGACTGCTTTTATCCCATTAAATCCATGCCAATTCTTCAATAGTTCTTGTGCTTTACAATAAGGTTTTTAATGGTTTGAAGTTTTATTTGGGGTGCCATGCAAGTCAGTCATTTCTCTTGTCTCACTCCTAATCCCACTGAATTCGGTGTCAGTCATCATTTTGCCTCTCATGCAAAATGGATCAAAACTTCAGGTGGTTTCTGGACTTAGAGTATTTGTTGGCTGTTTTCAGTTGAAGGAAATATATGTAAAACAATCTGTGAAACTGCATTTTAAATCTAGAAATGACATTTTTCCAGCATATTCATGAATATTTACATTCAGTGCTCATGGCTATTCCTGGAACCCACACATATTTGTCAAAGAACAGAATGAAGCACTCTGTTTCCCAGGAAAGTTATTCAAGATGAAATCAATGAACTTTATTTTCAATGGGAAGAGAATGAGGCCTTTGATTTGTAAGGTTATGGGAACTGTATTTGAATATTTTGTTTTAAACATTATTAATATTTAATAAGAATTACTAGTTTTAATAATACCAGAGGCATTCATCTTTTCATTTGTGTTCGCTTCCAAGCTTAAGTCTGTATTTATGCTTGCAAATTTTTTTTGAAAATATAGATTCATAGTAGAAAAATGGAAATTGGCTATATTGTCCAGCTCATAGGACAAAGCTGATTTGTACAGAGTATAGTCAAGAAAAAAAAGATGTCTAAGGGAGAATGTAAACTCTTAATTTTATAATCCTGATAGTTCTGAAATCCTCAGTGTGAGGCTGTATGGTCTGAGGTGAGGTCTATGCTGAACTGTGCCTGCAAATGTATACAGGTTGTTTTCCAAGAAGGCAAATAGTGGTTTTTGAGTGGAATGCCAAGGTTAAGAGGTCATTCTTCTTTATTACCTTCATTTTTCCCTTTTCTCTAATCCATTTATAACAGATTAGAGGGAGCTGCAAGCATCTCTGTCGTCCGTAGATCCATCATATATTACAGTTTGTTTGTTAGGTTTGCTTAAGTAATAAGGAACACATGATATGTGTTTGTGGGAGTAATTTTACATCCCAAGTATTTGGAAAATATATCAATAAAAGTCATGCTATTAATAAGGATCATTATCCATTTGTTTGCACACAGTTTTAAACTCATTTTTATTTGGGACTGTGACTGATGATACCTTTGAATACTAAGCACATTTTTTTCCATGAATAGGTTTTCTGTGGACTGAATGGGTCTGTCTGTGGTAAAAAAAAGATTTTTAGGAACTTCCTAAAAAATTCCCCAAATTGCCTGTGCTACTACAGCTTCAGTGATGCTAATGAAATTGTATGCTTTGAGAGAAAAAGCTGGGTTCCTATTGAAATCATCAGGAAAAATCTCATTGTATTGATAGGCAAAGCAGTTAGTCAAAACTGAAAGTAAAACAAAGCAAAGGAAGTCCACAAAGTCCAGTCCAGTTATGTCACTGCTGTTATCTGTAAGTAGTTTAAAGCTAATATATTTTGTATTTACAAATACTTGAAAATTTGTAGGAGCCTTTATTTGAATGTTTTCCAGCCTAGCTTGGAAAATGACTCTTAATCTATTCTTATTGCTGACAAGAAGGGAAAAACATGATATGAGCATATATTGATGTTCACCTGTATCCTAGAACATAAAGGGTCTGATTTTGGCACGTAAATCATGTCATGACATGAACTCATAGTTCCCTACAGCACCTGACAGGTATTCCTTGCCATTTCAGTGGTGGGCTACAAACACGAAACTTTGTCAGCAAAGCCCTAGATTAGGAGAGAATCTGAATGACAAACTTTATACACAGTTCTATGCTATTTTGCTGCATATCTGACATTGATGGGTTTTACTGAAACTCAAACTTCCTCCTCTCTTAGTTCCCTTGATCTTATTCTGCAGTTGTGCCAAGGCTTAATGTAAGTCAGAACAATGTGTGGAGATCACTGATCCCTTGACCCTCTGAATCAAAAGGGAACAAGTAAATGGGCTGGAATTTCAGTGTTTTAAAGGGAATGTCTAAGATGGGCAATCTAGCATATGAACTAATACACTGAGAGAGTCTATTTTAAGTTAGGGATGTCTCCTTTTAAACTTACAGTTGCATTGACAAACTGACATGACACACAGCACAAATGACATTCTCCCTTAAAGGGCAGTCAAGAATTCACCATATTGAAGGTAACTCCTTTTCCAGGTCAAGAAGGCAGTGGGAGTCAGTCTAACAGCGAGAGCATCAATGAAATCCTGTCTTCTGGTGGAAATTCTAATAGCTTTGGAAGGTGCTGTTACAAAAGATTAGAATAGCATAGGTATGAAAAGAAAATGACTGGAAATAACTCAAATAAGTATCCATATTTGCTTCTGTGCCACATACATAGGAAAAAAAGGATGCTACTTTCATAATTTTCCTGAGGTGGTTGTTATCTGAGTGCATATTTATATTGTCTCAAAACTCTTGTTGCATGATGCAGTCCCTAACACGGATATGTCTTTGTGCCTCACATTTAAGCTTTAGCACTAGACAGAACAGGTTTGGGACCAGCTTTCATTGAGCAACTTTTTCTTCTCTCCTTCATCTCTCATCCTGAATTATTTTGTGAAGTCATGGTATCAGTCCCTCCTTCTGCCTTCTGAACTTAAATCCTTCACTGTCTTAAAACCTGGATATCAGACAAAGTATATTTTTACACTGAGCCCTTCTCAAAGAAATTATTGTCCATCAGCTGTTCAAAACTGGATTCTTTAGAGGTTTAAAGACACAAGTCACATATGTATTCTCTGCCAAATATGCAAAGCAGGGAAAGGAGACTTGATAATCTGGGCACTGCAGCTTTTAATGAGACAATGTCTATGAAATCATGCAAATCACCATTTGGCTGGCTTTTTGGGGTAAAGTAGCTCATTCTCCACCTGCTAAATGGTTAGACTGCATGACACAGAAGCAGACTAGAGTTCTTCTTGCTTTGTGTCATCACACTTCAGTAGTATTATTGTGCCACTGGCGTTTGCATTGTGCTTTCCTTGTACTCAGTGTTTTTTTCCATGAGTGTTTTCTTCCAACAGAAATGTCAGACTGAATATTCATTTTATTTAAAGATAGCCTAATACTAAAATAGGACTATAAAATTACTGATTCTCTTTGACATGTATCTGAGAGTAACAATCATATTTTTTCATGTTTTACAGCCAAATGATAATGGAAACCACATCCCATAGGCCTCTCCAGTGATTTCACATATGAGGGTATCCTAAACCATGTGCTTTAAATCTGTTTTAACCTATGCCATAAGGTTGGTGAATGTTTCTAGGCTTTATAGAGTAACTTGCAAAAATACCTGCAAGATTTCTTTTTAGTCAGCTTCCACAACAGGACATATAATTAATGTCATTCTGGTGAGATTTTTAGCTTTTACCATTTCAGTTTTTGCTGTGTGCTTCATAGTTGACCATATATATTGGCCATAGTTGACCACATTTATTTATTTATTTATTTATTTATTTAGGTCTTTGGATAACACTGTTAAACAAAGTTCTAGCTCTGTGGTTTGATACTAGTTATGCTATATTCACTCTTGTTTTTTTAATTAAAAGATCTGGCTTACTAGAAATTGCTAATAACTATTTATGGAGATCTATTCTCACCTAATCCAAAATAACAGTTACTTAAATCCAGATACCTATGATATGACTTCATCAGCATGTCACTCACTGTCCCAGTTAAAGAATATTCTTGAAAGCTATAGACATATCAAGTACATATTCATATTTAACCACAATAAAGTACAGCAAAGTATTTTTCTTTTCACTTTATAATAACCATACAGCCACTCTTCCGTGCAGACTACAGCAATCCCTGTTCAAAAAGCTGAAGCTGATTTACATTTCAGACAGGTTACTCCAAATTGACCTTAGAGCTTCCAACGCAGTTGCACAGTTTGCAGTGTGTTATTGGGAGACCCTTGCATTTTCCCCCTGGGGGTGGTGATGCCTGTTGGAGTGCCCCCTATTCCCCTCTGGCTATCCCCTCTCTAGCCTGCTATGTAGACTTGCAATCATCTGCAGAGTAAGCTATAAAAGGAGTTTAGTGTCCTGGCTACTTCAGTTCTATCTTATCACTGGATGTAATGGTTCTATAGTCCAAAAGAATACAGGCTTTTAGCTTGCTCATATTTTAGAAGGACTAATGTTAGTTTGGCTAGGTTTCTAGGAAAGCTCTATGGCAGCCTAAGCTGGTAGAGCTGCTAAAAGAATCACTTATTTGCCCCTGCCTGCCCTTTGTTGCTTAGTCTCACTTCTGTGCCATTGCTTTCCTTTCCCTGGCACAAGCTTTTGTGCAGCTGTGTGTTGAAATGCATTAGGGAAAAGATCCAGGTTAAGGTTAACACAAACAAACAAACAAACAAAAATGGTTACTTTAAATCCAATCAGCTGATAGGTCAGACCTTATAATACTTAGAAACCATGTGATCAGAGCCTTTCTAAAGCAGAATTAATCAGCACCATCCATCATATATTTTCAAGAATGGTAAGACGACCTTGATAGCATGCCATGTCTAATCTAAGAGATTGCTCGGATCTGAACTATTGTTCCTGAACTGAATAATAAGGATTTTGTTGATGTTAAATCCAATGTTAAAGGGTATATTCTGCACCAGATTTGACAGATAGATTTTAGGGCATCCATGAACACTGTATCACCTGTTTTCATGTTAGTTCATGTGCATTGTACATCTCAGAAATCAGATCCACAAAGCAGAAAGCACCTTTCAGCACCTAAGGGCAAAAGGGATAAAAGGTCTCTGAGCACTTCTCAGGTGATTGTTTAGGGCATTGCACAGTATAGTACCACCTTTTTATTTCCTGTGGAGCCAAAAAATGGGAGGACTTGACAGACCTATTTCCTCCCTTGTATTCTTTCCAATATTGGAAAGCCATGCCAGACACCTGACCATAGTCAAATATACATTTTTAGGTGAAGAACATTTTTATATTAATTTCTGGATCTAGTTCTACAAGGTAATGCTCCCTGGGCTGCTAGTGGCTGATCACTTCAGTAAAGACACGCTTCAGTCCCAAGTCTGTCAATATTCTATATTGCATCTGCCTTACACAATATATTGTCCCATGAGTGGGAAAATGTAGAGAATCCCCCCAAAGCAGTGAACTTTTTATGTGTATCATGCACCACATAAAAAATAACTCAGCAGCTTGCTTGGAGTTTATATGCTCAAGTAGAGAGGCACTGTTTAGTTTGCTGTTTGTGTTGTGCATTTCACGATGGGGTGGGTCCTTCCTGCAGTATTGTAACAAAAATGATGGGGTAAGAATGAGCCATCCTTTGGGATCTTCCATTCAGCCCAAGTGCTTCTGCTGCTTGGTCTCATTAGTCTTTCAACTTTATGGCTTGTCAACAGAATTTCCTAACAAAGATCAGGCTCTACATACTGATATTTTCATTGCATAAGTATCAACTGCTTGTGTATCGTAGGAAGAATCATTGTACATTTATGCTATCTATCTAAAAGAAATAAAGTGCACAGACAGTTATTCTGTAATTTATTAATTTATGTTTCATCCACGTTTTTTTCAGTTATGAGCACTTCTTGTATACATAGACTATGCAGTAACATGACTAATATGCAAGTACATCATTTATTATACCTCAAATATCCATAACACATCACAAGCCTTTTACAGAAAAGCAACTGACACATTAAATTAATGGGAGTAGTATTCATATGCCTGTAATCAGTAGAATAATCAAAATGAACCTGGAATATGATAAAAAAAAAAAAAAAGCTGGGATTAAAGACAAGCAAGAGCAATTTAAATAGTTGATATTTCTTTTCTAACCACACATTTTTCATGTCATATTATGCCAAATTTTGTCACCAATTGCATCCACAGAGGTTCACTAAGGGCAAAGCATTTTGGTTAATATGAGTGATATTAGAATATACTTATTAGAATATCCAGTGCACAAAATACAAATAGTGCAAGAAGAGCAACAGAATTTGGAGAATGTGGAAGGCATGGCTTCCACATCCATGGAGAGATGAACAAAATGAGAGATTATATTCCGTTTCTTTAGTTATTTAAGAATCTTTCATCTTGAATGGTGTTGTGGTTTCTTAAACTTATATGTTTCAGTGCTATTTTGACAAAAAGGAAGATTAATGCTTAATATATACTTAAACGTCCTTGAATATTGACTGGAAGGTGGATACAGTGATGAAGGAGTGAGGTGTGGAGAGAATACAGATGTACTTGAAGAGATTTTAGCATACTCATTTTGAAAATGACTGGTGACTGTTTGCTCCCATTCGGGCTGGCTGTTCCATACCATCAGACAAACAGCTCTGAGAAGAAAATGCAAGACTGCAGTAATTCAAAAGGAAGTTTTTCTGTTTCTTGTCAGTTCTGTTTCTTGTTCTGAAGAACTTAGATTTCTTCCTTGTCTGATGTTCAGATAATAGCCAAGACAATTAATTTTAATATTAAAGACTCAAAAAAATCCCAAACGCTCTACACACGTCTAGTCGCCTTAAAGCGTTTAGCAATGCATCTGTTGACTCAGTTTCTTCCTGTTTGATACAAATGAAAATTAAAGAAAAATTAAATACAAGCAAAAAATTCATTAAATGAAATTAGCTAAACTTGATTTCAGAGCAATGGCTAAAGTCACTTCGTCTTTCAAAGGCTCTGCATAATTTCAGTCCCAGTAGAATAAGCTTTATGTGTCCATGAAGTTCTGAAAATGTGGGTAGTTTCATTAACAATCCAGTGCAGTAATGAGAAGGTGATATAAAATACCAACTCTAGACAATTTCCTTATCCCTATAATATTTACTTTTGTGTTTGTTTTCTCAAAGACAATACAATGTTTGAAATTTTTTTTTGTGTTCCATCTTTTTTTTTTCACTCCAATAAAGTAAAGCAGTTATGTATATAACATACCAGTCAAGTAATTGGGATGCATCCATAGAAATTCATTAAGAACATATTTGTTTTATTGTTTTCACTGTTTATTTCTTTCTCTCTTCATCTTATATTATTATAGATAAAATGTATCTTGGACTGAGAGTACTTTAAATTACTAAGGCAGCTCCATATAGCAAATCTACATGTTTGTTGTTCCAAATATAACCAAAAAAAAAAAATTTGTAATGACTAGCAAGTCAGTAAATGACTGATGCTAGGGCATTAAATCTTAAGTGTTTAAACTTCTGTTGATTTTAACTACATCTGGAATCTTTCCAGTAGGAGTGGCTAATTAGTGACATTTGATTGCTGCTTCTGTAAATAGAAAAATAATAAACCAAAACCATATGAATAAGCTCTTCCTCTTAATAGTGTAGTCAACCACAGGTTTTTTTTTGTTTGCTTGACATTTTCTGTCATTCTGAAACAATGCAATATATTTGGCTGAGTGCATTTTCTGCAGGGCCAAGTTTCATTCTTCTCAACAATGGTAGTGAGGTCCATCCATCTGCATGAGGCTTCAAGCAAAATTGATCTGCCTTTTTTTACTTTCCCATATTCATTCTTCTTTTTCCTCAAGCAGGTGACACAACGTCCAATGGACCAGATTAATTTCAGATTTAAATAGGGTTAATTAAGCACTTGTGATTTAGCTGGTTGTGTACTTAGAACTCATAAGTTCATTCTACGTAAAGGTAACTGCAGAAAGAGAAGGTCGTGGTGAACCATTTCCTGCCAAAAATATCTCCAAAGATTCATTCCCTTAAATAAACCTGTTATCTTATTGTGCATATTAATTTTCCAGGCATTTTCTAGCCATAACAATTAGCATATTAGGTGCCCAGTTCTTATTGGCTTGACCAACCACTCTTTTATATTTACTTAAATCCTACAGCAACAATGTTACCATGGTTACATAATTACAATTTAACCTAGCAAGTGGCTTATTGCAATATCTGGTACTAAAATGGTGCTGTGACTGAGGCTACGTATTCCAACAAAACAAGCATAGTATTCCCTAATCAACTGACTTATGTTGATCAAAATTCTCTAGCCTGAAATTCCTCTTTTATATGTGTGAAAAGTTAAAAATATTAACAGAACCTAATGGCATACTAATTTGCTTTCCTGGATCAGTATTACCCTATTAAAATTTACTTTCAGAAAAGATTTTCCTTTCAGAGGTGATAATCTAATTTATTTGCTAGAATATCTGTCTTTCAAACAAAACTTCAGCTGGTTTTCATCACTTTATTGATCATCTGAGAGTAGAGATAGCGAAAAAGAGGTGATATTTTTCACAAGTGAGGAGAAATTACTGATGTTGATCAGCTGGTGATTCAGGGTTGGGTTAGATGCCATTTAAATGCCTTTTTGAAAATAAAGATAATAATGCTATTCAAGGCATTCTCCTGTGTTCATAACATCCTTATCTATATACAAAAAAGGCATGTTTTCTCATTTTCTCTGTGGCTTAAAACTCTTTGCTTAGTCCCTTTGCTAAGAAATACTTTCTCTATAGGTTTTTTACCATTAAATAAAAGGCTGCAAGAGGAAAAAGGCAAAGGACAATCCTAAAGAACCAGATTTCTTGTAAAAGAGACACAAAGAAAAGTGAGATGACCATCTGGAAAACTGAATAAATGGTGATCTTTGAGCTCTTATTAATTTTTCTATAGAGGGTGTTTGAGGACCTTTGCTTCTGTTTTTCAAGTATCCATGGAAAAATCAGTTCTACAAAAAGGTTTGTTATGTTTCATTTTTCTCATTTCTATGGCCTTCTTCAAACAATATTTTAATATCCCATTAAACTGAAATCTTCAGCATACCTTTTACTGCAGTGGATGTACAGATATTATGATGTAGTAAACTAAGTAAACCGAGAACTGGTCGACTGTAAGACAGTATAATTTTGGAAACAGTGTATCCAGGTGTTTAACAATACCAGATCTATCATGTTATGGTTTTTGTTAGTTCCATTACTTACTTTTTGAATTTTACATTGTGTATAAAAACTTTTCTTAGACATAAATTCACCAAAGTAAGTGGAATAAACTATAATACTTGCTTTTAGTCATTTGCAGTAGGAACATAGCTATCTTTCATTAAAGTGGTTGATAAATGTATGTCAGAAGTTCCTGTGAGTCACACATGTTTAATCTAATGCGACAACTTCTTCAGTGTTGTGCACTGAGCAATGTTGCTGGAGTTGGGGATTCCACTAATTTTGTTTGCCCAGAACAGACAAATTTCTGCTGGGACGTTCAGTGCAGGCTGCTGCCTGCCTGGAACGCCTTCCTTGTCTGTATGCAATGTGACCTGTTCTTATCAGCTTTCAGGACATACTGCAGGGCCCGTCTGTTTCACTTGAGTTTTGAAAATTAGGGACATTAAAGCATAAACTAAGAGGCAATGTTTGTAGGTGAAGGGAATTGTTAATGTTTCCTAGGTGCCGATGTGACTTGACTAAAAGTTTGGGGATTTTTCTTTCAGGTTTATAACTGGTAACATGCTCAGAAAGCAAAAAGTACTGGGAATTTTTTGACAGAAAATTCGTGGTTAATTGCTGAAAGCTTAAAATTTCATAGGATTGCTTCACTTATGCGTGCTGGGGTTTTGAAAAACTCTCAGCTCCAATTCAATGTCAGAACAACCCTGTGACTAGATTAAATAAATCAAACAACCTGTGTCAAGGACACCATAAGTTCTGTATGAAAATTAGTTTAATGAAGTTATTGCTGCACAACATCACCTCAAGAGCTGGCACAGAAGTGCTTCTGGGCAATCATCTTGACCATTATGCTAAGTTACTCATTCTTCAGCTAGTTATTTCAGTGCAAAGAGGCACCTGCTGGCATCTCAGATAAAAATGGAAAGGTCCCAAATGAGCTTTCAAGAATGACACATCAGAGGAAAAGACCTGTAGGTACCTCACTCTTTTTCCAGATCATTTATTTGCTAGTCTTTTTAGGAAGAAAAAGTTCATCATAGAATTTCACATGGAAAGATAACATTGGATACAATGAAAGGAGGTAGTTCTGCTCTCCCACTTTCTATTCCAGAAAAATTTATAAAGTGGCATAAATAATCTTAGCTATCTAATGCACTGGTGCTAGATATTTGCAGTTTCTCAATGTACAAAGTTCCCTTTTTCTTTTTTTTCATTAAACCTTACACAAACATAGTGAAGAAAAGTACCTCTGATCACTAGTCTTGTACTTCCCTTTTTAGTGTACAGTTTCTGCTTAGATTTTCTGCTAGAATATGCTTTGGTTCTTTTTATTTTGTTGTTTTTCTTTTTAAAGAAAAATAATTCCAATATGGCAGCTGGATGCAGGTTGTGACAAAGTCCAGAGTCTGCAGCGCTTTATACAATGGGTCTAGCTTCTGCGAAACTGCTCTCGGAAGCTGTGAAGGGGACTGCGAAAGGGAGGGGACCGCGGCTCCCTGATGCCGTGATTTCCTGTGTGTAGGATTAACGAGCTGTGTCTTGCTCCATAGTGTCCTGCTACCGCCCTCCTCTGGAGCTGGGCCAGGATAGTGGGGGAAAAGGGACATATATTGGCGAGAAAAGATGAGGGAAGAGCAGAACCTGTACCCGACAACTTGGTCAATGTTTTATTATTTCAGAGCTCTCTAAGAATTCAGGAGGAGAATATTTAAATGCTAAACATAAAGTGTGGCTGCCTTCAAGGCTAGCAGACTTGGGGATCAATAACCTGCTCCTGCAAAGTAATATACATGCTTTGTCCCTTCTCGTATCTCCTAGTTGACTATGCATAGATAAAGATGAAATAAATGTGGTGCTGAGTGCATACAGGGCTCTATCTATGCAATGCTTGTGCGGAACTTGAGCATAGTCGATTCTGTTCTATATCATTATCATTCAACTCTTTTTAGAGTACGCTAGCTCAGCTGGCAGAATAACTGTAAACCCTCATTTAGTAATAAGCTTGTTTTCTCCTTGGGGCATTTTTCATTTTGAAACAACATTTTTACTTCTATTTTTTGGCTACTTGGCAGGCTGAAGAGTCTCTCAGGGAGCCATTTATTTGAAAGTTTTTAGTTTTCTTGGGCTTTTTTTCATTTCACCTCTTTCACCTTCTTTAGAAGAGGTAGTGGCTCTCAATACATTAATAGAACTTTTTTATAGGCACCCTACTTCTCCTATTCTGAACTTATTTAAATTGCAAAGTCTAGAAATATTTACAAATCGTGCTGTATACCTCCCTTGGTACAACAGGAAAAACAGGAGAAGAATCTGCTGGGCGGAAACATGATATCATAACATTAAGACAATGAAATAAGAGAGAAACATCTGATGCCTGGATTATTTCCCTGTTGATCATCTACAGCTGATGAAATAGTAATTAATAGTGCAATTTATGAAACGAAGAATAACAAAAAGTCTATTCAGACTCTGAGGAACTCTACAGATTCTAAATTATTTATCTAAAATTGAGACAGTCTTGTGGCTACAGTGTAACTCTTCAACTAACGCATTTCTTTTAGCCTGTTGCAGATATTGGTATTTTAAAAAACAGAATCAAGAGAATTCTGAACTGTCATGCTGTCCCAGGTAGCTATATGACCATAGCTTCTGAAATATCTGTATAAATATGAAACTTGCATTCAGTTTTAAAAAGAATGGTTGCCAGAGCCCTGTTGTAGTAAGCAGGACAAAAGAACAACATGAAAAGTTTGTCTTTCTCCTTCCTAAATGCTGATTCTTTCCACTCTGTTTGTTATAACATTCTTATACAGCTTTCTGAAGCCAGGACCGTCTCATCCTTTAGGTTTGTCGGATCAGAAATTTAGTGTTGGGGTGAGATCATCCTAAAATAAGGTAATCTTAAACTGCTACTCAGTTGCCTCAGTCCCAAAGGAAAGATTGCAAAGAAAACCCTGTGGCGTCTATGGTGTAATAGAAAAAATTCATTCCAAACAGGCTCTCAACATCTTGCAATGCAGTTTCCTATGAAATCACACTACTTTGTTTGTCAGTCCCCCTGTGGAAAGCAAGCCTGGCAAAGAGGATGTTAATAAAACCAGACTTAGCTATGTTAATTCTTAAGAGGAGACGGAAGGGTATTTTCAAATTGTTTGAGTATCCATGAATTTTTAATACAGATACTGATATTTTTCTGGCCAGTACAGTAATTGTTACAACAAAACTATCTAATTTATTGTCATCTGCTATGTATTTTCAAAGAACAGGATTCAGAGGAATCATAGCACCCCAAATATTGCACTTGGAAAAAGATCAGGTAATGCTCAGACATAGGAGAAGCAAATTATTTCAGGATAACACCTGAAAAGGAGGAGGACAGAATGTAAGTAGGAATGAAGACCAATTGAGGTATGTTGTGTTTGAATTCCTAGGAAGGCATTATCCAGTAGGGAATTTATTGGTAGGTATTTTATGTATTTATCATTATGTAGCATCTAAACTTCAAAGCATCGACTGGAATTAGAAACGTCATTAAAATAGATGGCATTTAATGTTTGTAGATATAGTAAATTACTGATGTATGTTTTCATCATGAAAATGTTTATGATTATTCATGTGTGTTTGGCGGCTCTTGCTCCTGCTGTTTAAGTGTGCATCAGTGTGGGAGCGGCATAATTAGGGAATTACTAAGTCTTAGTTAGCATCACTAAATTTCTTAAGCAATTAACACTTCATAGAGCAGCATAACTTAATGTAGAAAACTAAAACTCATTGTGAGAACTGTCAGTACAATTTTGTCTCAAACAGTTGACAGTTTTGGTTATTACTGACTATGGAGTCTAAAGATGAGATACCTTTGTTAGCATGTCTTCTCTGCATGTCTTTTAATAGCTTAAACTACTCTCCCCCGCCCCCCCATTTTAAACAAAAGCACATGTATATCAGCTTTTCTATTTTGCAGCTTGGTGCTACAGACCTTCATTTTAATAGCAGATTTAGAGTGGGCTGGTTTTAGTGCCTAGTTATCAGCAACATTTTTTGCTGGTTTCTGAATCATTGTTTGAGACATCTGCTTGCACTGTCAACCTGAGAGCTGTCTTTAAATTCATAAAAGTAACATCCTTGACATGTATAATTAACTAGCTTAGAGAAAGAAAGTTGACAGCTGTATGGGGTCAGGAAGAAAGCCCGTTACTTGGCACATATTCATATGACCTAATTGACCTAATGGAGCAGGAGGAATTAATGATGCTTTGAATCATTTCTCCTGCCATCTATGTCTCTCCTTTTACCATACTTAATGTTTTCAGCTTTCCCACAGAAGATAACTGATACCTTTCCATAGAAGATGACCGCAGATTTGTCTGCTTTTCACTGACGGTGTGTAATTGTCCTCCAGGAATAAAGGAACAACTTTCAGTATTAGCACTGGGGGAAAATTGAGGGTTTTTGTTAATGGTATTGACAATGGATGTGCAGAAGTGCAGATAGATGAGCAAACTGCCTTAAGCATCTGAAATTGGGCGTTTTTGACTGGAAAACACAAAAAATAGGAATCTATTTTAATTCAAATATTAATCTCTGTTTTGAGTAGCACAGAAAAATTTCTGAAGTACTGAATCCAATTTTTGATTTAGGAACTTTTCTAAGTAGGTCAAGCCTAACTCATATTCTAGATTAATTAATATTAGAAAGTGATTGACAGATTTACTTAAATATCCTTCCCTGTCACCAAGGAAGGAAAATGTGGAAATATTTAAACACATTTAACCATCATACATAATAAGAATACAATTCCTCATATATAAGCATGGGCCCACTTTTCATCAGTGTAAAGGATCAGGGTATTAAGAAAGTTACACTATTCCAGAATCCAAGACATTATGTTCAACCTTAGGCCTATTAACTTTTTTGTGGTAGTTGCTGGATGTATGCACAGCTTCTATAACGTTGGAAAGAGACTTTCATATTGTGAATAAAGCTAGGCTCATGCTTCAAATACAACCTGTGCTTTTTCCTTTTGTTATTTAAAGGTATGTTCCCTTTCGTTCTGCTTGAAATGATTTTGTCCTCACTCTCTACAAACATGAGTTTTGCATGCATGAATGCACACATTGTTCTTGAACATTGTGGTAGGATTCTAAAAATTATTTAATATGTCAAAGTTTGATTATACTTTTTGCAAATGGGAATATTTGCAGATGTATTTTTTTCAGAAACATGTATTATCTCAACTCTTTTCACAGTTCAGGGTAAAACTGGACAAGAGAGAACTATTGAGGGTTGCTAAAAAGATAAGCCACATCAAGCTCTGGAGACTCCTGGAGCTGAAAATAGTTATATGATAGGAGATTACTTGGGAGATGTATTGAATAAAGTTCTTGCACCTTCACATCCTTTCATAACACTGGTGGAAAGAGGATGCTGTGCTAAATGACCCTTTGTCTGAACTAATACTGCCATTCTTATACTCAATTAATATGTTTTCACTAATGCGACTATTTCATGAGGAAACTATGGCTAGAGTAAGACTTGTCTCTTAGAAGGAAAATCAGGTTGCCAATTTCATAAGATTAAAAAAAATACATAAAAATTCATCTGATTCGTAATTATTAAGACTGGCCCACTTCAGTGGGCTCATAGTCAGTGGGAAAGATTTAACTTTTATATTAAAAAAGTTAAGCCTATTCAGTCTCTAAAGCTATTCAGGAATCTGCTTTATCTGCATGGAAACATACAGAAACAGTAATATTTTGGTCTTCTGCTTAATAATGTAGGCTGGAAGAAACATAAAATCTACCTAATTAATCATGCTTTTTTGTAAATTGTCACTAAAACTGATCATGGTTGGGGCCAGTCAAGTAAGACCCAGCTAGGATATCTGTATCTGAATTCCATAGAAGACTGGTATTAGGTGAAAGAGCTACAAAAGCAAGATAGCTCATGTGGCTGTTCTGTTATATGAAGGGAGAAGATCATGAGATAAAAAGGGATCTGAATCTCTGTAGAGATACAGGAAAAAAAATTAAAGTAACTTTAGGAGTATATTTACTGGGTGATACTGGTTCTGGGGTTCAAGAGACAAGCCAGCAGCTTAGCTACCTCTATCTGGGACCCAAAGTATCATCTTCACATATTTGTTCTTATAGTCTAAGTGGTGTGGTATTGTCATGATTTCATGACCCTTTTGTTTGCTAAAGACATCTGCCTATTCTCTAGAGAAATGTAGCGTTCATTGCCAGGATAAGAATCTAAAATGTGAAACCTATTCCTTTTTTATAAGCTCCATCTCATAAGAAAAGGAAACATTAATAAACTAGCCAGAGGGAGCTGAAATATATTTTTCACTCATCTTGGAACTGGATGAGTGGAAAATCAGGGCTCCCAGGTGCACCTTAATATTCACTCATCACAAAGTTTAGCTGTAGTCTTTGAGTGCTGTCTCTCTGGGGGGAAAAAAAAATTGCAACAAACTCTAAAAGATAGCTAATATTTGATAACATATCCAGAATTTTCTTCCATGAAGCACGAAAAGGACAATAAAAATCAGATGTTATTGTTTTTAGGCAAAATCTTAAAGGACAGTTTTAAATATGATTTTGAATTGTAACCTCCAATCAATCAGCAATGCACACTTGCAGCAACAAAGGCTAGCTGCATGCATTAGTAAGAGCATAGCCAGCAGGTCAAGGGATCTGATTATTCCTTTCTATTCAGTTCTGGTGAGGCTATACTGGAATACTGTTTCCTTTTTGGGGTGCTCCAGGGCAGAAGAGATGTCAACAAACTGGAGAAAGCCTGGCAGAGGGCCACTAAGTCGGTTTTGGGGCTGGAACACATGACTTGTAAGGAAGGACAAAGAGGCTTGTTTAGCTGGAGAAGATGAGGCTAAGCAGGGGGATGGATAAATTGCCATCTTCAACTACCTGATGGTGAGCAGGCTGTAAAAAAAAAAACTAGATCACACCCTTCTCAGAGATTCACAGTGAAAAAGCAAGAGAAAATAGTCACAGGTTGCAGCAAAGGAATTTGATTGGACATAAGGAAAAAAAAATCCATCAAAAGAATAGTTAAGCACAGAAAGAGCTTGCCCAGGCTTGGTGTAAGATTTCCTTGGAGATTTTCAGATTTGACTGGACAAGGCCATGAGCAACCTGAATTAATTTTGAAATTAGCCCTCCTTTGAGCAGGAGTTTGTGCTAGACGACTGTCCCATATTGCAATGTAAAAGCAGCATACTATGGTTGACTGACTACCAAAATGAATGATTCGGAAAAAATAGTTGTTGGGGGGATTTAATTTCTTGAAATTGTAGGGGGTGAGCTGGGTATGAAACCGCGTCATCTTAATAAATGCTTGATCAGAATTATATTATTACTGAGGTAATCTAAGATCCATCTAATCTCTATCTATTCTCTATTTTCTATTCTATTAGACAGCTAATCTCTATCTATTCTATATCTACATAGACTAGAAAATAATGTGCTTGTTCTACTCTTGTTCTAGCTAAGAAACTTGTCCAAGATTTTCTTTTTCTACTACATCAATGTGAATCTAGAGTAGCTGGGTAACTTCAGTCAAGTTACATAGGAATTTCAGTTGGATAACTAAGAAAAAAAGACTAGGGCTCTTCATATTAAATTAATGTTATTGACTCATAGAAAGGAAAAAAATATATGAGCAATATTTCTTGTTTAGGTAGCATATTTTTTCATATGGACATCTTCAAGCAAATGTTAGATTATACATGCATGTAAGCTACCATGAAAAATCTTTGGCAATAAAGATCAGAAAAGAAATTTAAGAAAATAAAATCATAGAAAGAGACTTATTACTCACAGGACAGTATTTGTACAGGTAGTGTAATATTACTTTTTTTTCCCTCTTCCCAAAAGCTATAAATAAAGATACCAATACCTTGTACACAAGAAATATAACCAGAATGTGGTCATTATAGATGTTTTTCTTACAGCTTCAGGAAGCTGAACAGATTGTGATTCAGTTCAGATTGAGGGAGCTAATGACATATTGTTCTAGCTACTTAGGACAATAACTTAGACATTGTATTACGTTCTTACTAAGCCACGTTTTGATTATTTCAGGTTGCCTTTATTTAGGTAACTTCAAAAACAGGATGGACCGTTTTCTTTAGGATATTTTGTATGAGACATCTTTAATCTAGAGATCAGTATGACAATGAAAGTGGAAAGCAAAGAAGAATGCTACATGGATTTTAAGGATCTTATTTAATAAATATACTTTTTTTTCTTCAACACCATCTTAAATTTGAGATGTACTCCTTTATTGCAGTTCCTAAAATCACTTTCATACATATCCTTCTGTGTTTTTATGATTCTCTTACTTTTAGTGATCTAGGCATGCTCTGAGCATAATAGCACTAGAGAATATTAGCAGCTCCCATTCCTGATGAATCCAGTTAAAGCTAGATGTAAGATTAGGTTTGAACAGTTCAGTATTTGTCAAGAAGATGACAAATTATGAGCAAGGGTTTGGAAGACTGTCGTCCTGGAATTGTCATCCTGGACATAGATAAATTTAAATCATCAAGCCTTTTCACAGGTCTGGTCCTAAAGTTCAAAAACTGGCCTCTGTAAACTTGTGTATTTTACACAGAGTCAGTAGAAATCAACTTCAAAATATAATGTGTAATCTTTGCTTTTCACTTTTGTGGGTCGCATTTAGCAGTACAAAGATGACATCAAAATTAAGTTTAAAAAATATATACATTATTTACAGTCCATAAGAAACTGGGTTTTTAGAATTTGGCTTTGGTCTAAAATTGTTTGAAAATTATTTGAAAAACTGAGATTCACTGCCTCTGAGAAAGTCCCACCAAGAATTTAGATACAAACTTTCTTGAAACCTTACACTAGAAATAACAAAGTTAATTGCATCCAATGGATATAAAAAAACCCTAGTATTTTCCAGGGCAAGCTCACTTGCTACTGATTTCTAATCTTTTCATGACTACTTTTTGTTTTTATTTAACAGAATATGTGTATATGCTATATGTGTGTGTGCATATATATATATAAAATTTGTAATTTAAAAAATGAATATGATGACATAAGAACTTCATTTAGTCTGTAGAAGAAAGCTGTAAACATAGGTACAGCCCTAATAACTTTCTTGTGCTGCTTTACTAAAATACTACAGCTCAGAACAGAGGGATGTACATAATTTTCTAGCACACTCAGCATCTGAATCCTCCATTCTTAATGCCAGCAATAAGATTAATTATTCCTAACAATATCAATTGTGCCTTTTGTGACACTGATCTTCCCCTTCAGGACTGGAAGAGAGATATTGCATTTACTTTACAAGCAAGGCTGAAGATGGCAAAAAGGCTGAGTGATTCTTTATGATTCTTTATTACCACAACTGTAACGAGGTGGTTCAGCACTGCTGGACACCTCTTCAGGCATCTGTGCTTATCAGGTTCCTTCCAGCGGCTGCCACTTCCTAACACCCATGTGCCTCTTCTGAGGCAGTGAATGACATTGCGTGGGTACACCTATCTTCAGCTCCCTCTTTGCCGCTCGCCTGCTCCTGCTATCATTCTGTCTGATCCCCATCAGATCTTTGATTTCAGAAAATAGAATCATACTTTTTTTACAACTGGATGTAATATCTACCCACTCCTCCAAAAAAGCCTGAACCACAATCCAAAAAATGCATTTTTAAGAGTTACTGTGCCACAAAAACAATGAGAAACTTTTTTTTTTTTAATTCGGTCTAAAAATACAAAGAACTATGGTATGTTAATCATCATGACCCCAGCTAGGCCACAACAGCAACAAAGAAAGAAATCAGTCATCCCTTTGACAGAAAAAAGTTTGATAACAAAAGCCATATGTAGATACAAGTTCATCAAATAAAATATTTCTCCCCCAAGTATATGGTTTTCTGTTTGAAAACTTGCATATGTGCTATATCTCTAAGAGAACTATTTTGCTCATGTGAATGTTTTGCAAAACTGGCTTACAAACCTTTTCCAGTGCAAAACAAAACTTAAATCTTCATAGAAGAACAAAATTTAAATATGTTTTGTGAAATACTCTGGGAATAAAATGCAATTGAATGTATTTCTTACAAAAGAAGAATTAAAATTCTTGCAAAGAATTATGCCCACATGATTTTTACAAATCCAAACATTGTACAAAGAAAAGAAAGTTCTAAACTCTGTTTACCCTACTCACCTCTACAGAAAAGGAAGTTTATAACACCTTTCTTAAAAAGAGTAAGATACGTACTCTTAAATCCCAAGTTTAAGAGGATGTCTGCACTAAACGATTGTGAGAGTCTTGCTACAGCATGTAGCTACTGATTTCCCTTGCTGAAAGAGTAACATAAACTTCATAGTGCTCTGGTTACTACATTAGACTGTTTTCACCATCTGTCCTAGACCAGGTCTGGAACAACGGCTTGCTGATGTGAAATATTTTCTTGGGATATATGCATATTATAATTTTAGAGACCCACTATAGCATCATATATTCTGCTTCCAGTGCTGCAGAAAGAGCACCTTGTGTTAAAAGAAACAACTTCCAGTTTTCATAGACTCTTTTCATGTGAGGGCAGAAAGCATGCGAAGTTTGTCCTTCCACAACCTTGACTTGAGGTGGCGTCAAGTCTCCCAACCTGGAGGAGGACTGGAGGAGAGGGTGGAGAGATGAGCTTGTAACTGATGCAGGTTAGCGGAACAATTTAGTGGCTGTTGTGAACTCAAGGTTCACTCCATTACTATGGAAGAAGCTCTCATAAGTTACTGGAGAAATCCTTTGAATCCTGACCTCTCAGGTACGCCATGAGGAAAAAGTAATGGGATTCATTATTTCAGCCTCCCAATTTAATTAGGTGAAAGAAATGTCTGTGGTTGAAAGCAGTTACTTGCATTTTGCAGTTTGCTCTCTGCTCTTTATGTCGGGCCACATACTAAAACAGTAACTCACTCCTGCGGAATCTGTTACTGTACTTGAAATCTACAATGGACAATATCTGCAGTAACTTCATGGGGAAAAAATGAAGTAAAACTCTTGTCCTTTTCTCTTGTCTTGAGCATGACAGCTCAGCTTCAGATGAGTGCATGGCTGCTGGACTATTATGTCAGACTTAACACAGCTTTCTAGCTGTAGTGGATTTTTTTTTTTTTTTTTTTAACTTTAGCTTAACATTAGCTCATAAGTAAGAACTGTTCTCTCCACAGCACTTCATAACAAAATAAAGCATTATCTTTAATTACTCTCATTAAGATACTTGTTCTCATTTTAAGCAGCCAATCTGACATCTTACCTACTAAGAGCACCTACTATGATACAAGAGTGTCATCTAGTGAATGATTTGGGTGAGGGACACAAAATTGAATGCCTCGAAAGTATCCATATTTTGATTCTTACTGTAGAGCATAGTAGGGTAGATTATAGTAGACTAGACAGAAGAAATACTTGACTCATTTTAAAACTTTTGGTTTGATTAGCACTACATGCTAAAGAAGAATTATTTGAAAATTCTACTATTAAAAGAATAGACWGTCAGTTTAACTGCTTCAAGATATGGTACACAATCTTCCTTCATACTTTCAAATTTTATGTACTAAAACCTCAGTCCAAAATTCCAAAACTCAAAGCCTGTAAGTAAATTAAAGTAGAAGGAGAAGTTTTCTCTTTATAACACAAGCATTAATATAACATGCATTAACATTAGCCAGAATTATTTGAAACCTTATATATTTCTTTGCTTTGGCTTAGGGAACTATAAATAACTGTTTTTTCAAGAAAGACCGGAAAAAAAATATGGCCTGTGGAGAGCACTTATGTTAAAGGATATTCTATATCTTTACAAAAATTAGCTAGGCTCTACACTACTCTATTTTAGTAGTTATGCCAAGTTCCTTGAATATTTTATGCCTTCTATGGAATAAAAGACCTAAAGTGGATGTGAACATTCAAAAATTCTGTTTTCTTTATAGAACCAAAGGGTAAATGAGAATGAGATACCTAGTGTCGTCTTGTTCTCTGCTATCCAATAAATCAGTGATGTATCAGGAAAGAGAATCAAACAAAATAGTTTTTGAGTTCTAACTACAAACTGCAGTTCTCCCCAACAGACCATTTTGTTGGGAGAACCAGGAATTTTCACTGCATGTAAAGAATAAAAATCTGTATTAGGTAGTTATTTCTGATAATTGTTACCCTATAGATAGGTAAAGGGTGAACAAAAAAAGAGAAGGCTATAAAGCCATTAGGGACCTGAAGAAGATATTTGGTTGATTTAAAAATCTAACTTTGAATTTCTTTAAATATTGTTAAATATGTCATGATAATTACATCAAAATTATTCATCTTAGTTTTATTTGATATTACATGCATATTCAATGGTATACAGAAAAAGAAAACTAATTGAGGTTTATTAGACTTCTAATCTGAACAGTTAAATAAAATTTTATTGTAATGAAATTAAATTCTTGGTTGAGACACTTAAAGTGATCGCAAATCCTAATATTATCCAGACAATGAGGATGGTTCATCTGTTTCATTTCAGCTGTTTCTTTATGTTATTCCTATTTGTAATCATTCCCTGACCCTTTTTCTAGCTTCCTTTTGATTATAAACTCCTCTTTCAAACCCTGTCATATTTTTTTTCCATTTCTGTTTATCTTGTCGATCTGTTATAAACTACGCTTTCATTTTCTGACACATCTTCTTTCATTCCCTTTCCTTTCAGCCCCTTAAATATCACTTTTTTCATTGCTTTGTAGGGGAGAATAGCAGAGAAATTCAATAACAGTTGTGGAAACAAAAACTAAAGAGTAGTTGTTAAATAAGAGAAATGGGACCCAGTAAGTGATTCAGTCATGGCTGACTTTTCAATGTGGGTTTATCAATAACAGTTACAGGTTCAGCAAACACTGATCTGACTAGCTGAAGTATGGAAACGCTATACTTTAAAAGTCTGTAGACTCCAGAATAGGGTCGGAACGAAGCTAAACTTTTCTGGTAATCGTTATTAGATAGAATTAGCCTTTCAGTGTAGCACTAGCACAGATTTGTAACCGTTCCCAGAATATAGGCTTGCGATAATTGCTTTACAAAAATTTCAGGACTATCTTTTGCTTATTACAACAAAAGTCTCTTTCCTGGTTGTGGGCTCTTTTCCTCTGCTATGGATTCAGTGTGATCTTAAAATAATGATCGTGTTTTGTAATAGCTTTCAGCTTTTCTTTAGTTTGTGTGTGCTGATTCTTTCCTTTAGGACTGCTATCAGACTGCTCTACTCATTAACCAAGCTGCAGCCAGCATTTTGTTATCATAATAAAAGCCTGTTATATTCTCTATGTAATATCGGGCTCTAAATCTCTTAACATGTTAAAGTTAGAATTATCCTTTAATGGTTCACACAGTTACAGTAGTTCTATTCTTTCATTCTTTATTCACCAAAGGACATTTTTGAAAATTGTGATCGTTAAGGATCACCTCTCCAGACAACAGAGAGGTGGACAATTCTAGGACAATGTGTACATTAGCTTCTCTTCTGCTGTTTTTCAGACAGATAGTGGGTTTTTTTTTCTGTTTTCTTCTTGTAATGACTTATATGTATAATTATCTCTCCTTTCAGGGCATGAATCTCTTTTCCGTATAGGAGACAAACACTCTGCAGTCATAAAATCAAGTTTGGCTGGAATTAAAGAGAAAGATTTTAAATTGTGTCATTACATTCATGGATAAAACACTGTAATATATAGCACTGTAATATATAGCACTAAATAAGTAATATAGCACTAAACCAAAAAAGTCTTTGAGTGCATTGGCAGAGGAACTGTAGCAAGATCTATCATGCTACACTGGGGGCACAGCCAGCAGGTTCTGTGCCTTTTCCCAAATAAAAGTCCATTCTTCGAGCTTCTTCGAGTTCGGAATGCACATTTTTCCCTTAGTGTGCAATGAGAAAACTCCCTACACAGGGAAAGCAGGGGTAGAAACAGGGCAGTTCCCATTATTAGGCCCTCAGGCATGTTCTCTCAACCCTATCTAACAGAAAGATTGTGCTTGTGGGACCAAGCCACCATTAACAGCACTTTTTGCATCTGTATGGGGTCTACCTGTGTGAGGTTATGGCACATTCTTCTGTGTGTTATCTGTCTCACTGTAAGATAATATACTTGTTCTTTTTATTATTTTTTTTTCAGAGACTCCAGTCACATTCAGTCATGCCACAAACACTCATCCTGTAGCAGGACTGTGCAAGAGAATGCGGACCGACTTCTCAAACTCAAGACTTCCTGGATGCAGAGGGAACATAGGACAATTATGTTACACCACAGAGGACGTCTTCTGAGGTACAACTATGTGGAGTAATGCTGTGTTTGGGAGAAACATCTGGCCCTGATGGAGGGTATTAACCAGGAGTGTAAGTAGATAGATGGTAGGCAGTGTTAAACAGGTAAACTCACTATCATGTTTCTGATGTGGGAGGACTGCCAGGGCACAAAGGAGGCATACACCGCTCCGGTAAGTGCATTCATAGCTGCCCCACAGGTACGGGGAAGCCCAGATGGCTACCCCGGTCTGCAGGACATGCAGCTGAGCAGCACCAGTAACCCCTTCCATACCAGCCCAGCCGGAGGCACATGGGCTGACCTCATCCACTGAAGAAGAAAAGGGAGCTGCTGGGCATGGAAGCTAAGAAGGGGTATCCTAGAGAAATGAGCTCATTGTTTTTCTTCCTCCTCCACCCTCTCCCTTCTTTTCTTTGGACTGTAGGGAGAGATTCTGTCTCTGATCTTTTGAAGACTGTGAAGCTTTTTAAGGAGTAGGTGGGAGGATGGACAAAATGTGGGCTAAGCCAAAACAACAAGATGGATAAGGCTAATTCCTATATGTGCACTAGCACAGTAAAAGCAATAATAGGTTGCGATGTAAAGCCAAACACTGCTTTTAATAAAGCATAAAGATAAATATCTTTCAAAGTAGGAGAAAGTTGTTCCAGACTCTAAGAATCTGTGAGATCATTTTTGCTCATTTCCTGAAAGTTTTGTTTTGCCTAGCTGATAAAGAAAGGCAAATAGAAGAGGCATTTTTGACTCTAGGCAAGATTTAGAAATTGATTCTTCCCCCATAATACAGCTGGATAGTACTATGAAAGAGTCAAAGAATCCTTAGACTATGCCTTGACAAGACAGGAGTGAGGTTTTTCTTAGTATTTTTAAAGTAAATCAGTTTGTGGGTGTTCAAAACTTTCATGTAATTGTAGTTAAAAGTCATTTGGAGTATCCTAAATAACTTAAATAATTTGTCATAGGAAGTATGGATAATCTTAGCTAATCCATTAAATCCATTACTTTTAAAAAGCTACTGTAGATAAGGTACTTCCTCATCTCAGTCCTATCTTCTCATTTATATCTGTCTCCAGTAAATAGAGCTGAAGGGAACACTGAAGCAGATCAGGCTCAGAATAAAATTGTAATGTCATAAAAATGTTGCATCAGAGCACATGACTTTTCTGGAAGACAACATCGTTCTGTTCCTTTCACAAGTTTTTCTCCATTAAAGTGGACTAAAAATGTCCTGTATGTGTATGTGCAAACAAAAATAAGAGGGAAGAAAGAGTAAAAATTTGAAAGGCCTTTTAATGGGAAAATTGAATGAAAGACTTCTATGTATAGTGCTTATATTCTTTGGTGATAGCACACAATAAAAATGTATTGGATTTGAAAAAAAATGTTTATTTCATAGAAATAAATGAATCAGATATCCTTGAGCTGTGCTTCTACTCAACAGATATTTTGTTCTGTTGCTTCTTAAGCAAGTATTGAAAAAGAGAACTTTAAATCAATTTCACATTTTTAGATTGCTTGTGATGTTGGCAGCTTCATGTCTTGACTCTCTTCTGGTAGGGGACTGGTTCCTTTAAAAAACTGGGCCCGGATCATTCCTCTACTTGAGAGAAATTGCATTATATGAACAGTTAAAATCTTGCACAAAGGGCAGTTTCTGAAGTGAATAAACTCACTATATGAAATATTCAAACATAGCACTTCAATGTGTATCTTGAAAGTAGCTTAACATTAAGGTTTTTACAATAAAGGTATTGTTACAATGTATGTGAGGGCAGGGTAACTCAACTCATGAGAGTATGCTCTTTGCACATTTTTTTCAGATTTTGTTTCATGAACTGTGTTCATAAAATGCCTGTGTATTCAAATATTTTCACTTGCAATGTGCACACAACTTTTCAAAAGGAAAAATTAAAATATCTATATTTACATACAGTAACCTGGGGATTTTTCATGGTGGAGAATATGACGTCCTTACATGGAATAATACTTTATTCTAGAAGTGCAGCTTAGCAATGGGCAAAAAGTGAGGTTCAATTTCAGTAACGTTGTCAGAATCTAGCTTTGTATGGAGGACTACAGAATAAGATACCTTGAACCTCATGCACTTCCCTTGTATACACTTAAGCCATATGTAAACATGCATTGTATTCAGTTTTAGCTAGATTAATTTCCTTTCTTTGAATCTTTAGTGATAAGCCTACAGAGTTGTTAAAAATGTTGTCCAAGATTCTTTTTTTGTTCTGTAAAGAAACAAGATTGCTATTGTCCTTGTAGGTATATATTCTGTAATGTGTTACTTAGAGGTTTTTTATGCAGATTGCTAAGTGGAACAGGATAAAGCATATTTTGAGCAGGAGGTTGGACTAGAGACCTCAGGACATCCTTCCAACTTGGATTATCCTGTGATCCTAGGAATGTCATTTCTGAGAAGGAATTTTTTACATTTGGTGAAATATGTTTCAGTGTTTTACATAACATTTTGAAAAAAATGTAAAAAGCTAAAAAAAAAAAATCTCTATTTGTGACAAAAAATCAAAACTTCATATATAGCGGAACACTCCAAATTTTTTATTTTTTCTTGGCAAAGACCCTCTTTTTCAACATTTGTCTTTTCACCAAAATGCAAAAAAAAATAAATTTTTGCTATTTTAATTTTTATTAAATAAAGGAGGTTAGATGTAACTGAGATACTTATTCCTCATAAAAAATAACAATAAATTAACAATGAGCTTCAGCCTGTAGGTCTTAAACTTTTTGTTTAGGCATTTTATTAGTCTAATATTAACTAAGAGTATCTACAGTTTAAATATGTGGTTATTTATCAGTTCATATCAATTAAAATGCTTCATACAGATGTCAGAGGGAAAGCACACTTACTGTTTTCTTTCAAGTATCTAAATATCTGTAGGGATTTTATGGAATAATTATTTCAGATTACCCTTGAATATGCATCTCAAATTGATCTAAGTATGCTCCAGTCTTTATTATTTCCCACGTTTATTTCTTTTATTTTTTACTGTGTAGTGTCTGGGTTACTGAACTGTTCTTAATGCTTCAGTGAATTATTCCATCATTCTTTGTGCCATTTTAAAACCTTTGAGATCTCTTTAACTGATGGCCTGAAACATTTAGCAGCATGGCTGTTAAAAAGGTCTTATAAGCTTTATTTCAACATATAACGTTTCAAAGACTAAATGAACAGAAAAATGATCTTTTTAGAAGATATTCTGCAATCTATTATCCTCAGGCTGACTTGAGCAAGAATTGTAAAGAACGTTATGCAAATCATAGAATAATTTAAGTTGGAAGGGACCTCTGGAGGTCATCTGGTCTAAGCCCTTGCTCAAAGCAGAGCCAAAAGTTAAATCAAACATTTTTGCTAAGGAAAGTTCACTCTGACATTTATTATTGAATCTAACTACCCAGATAACAGGCTGTTCCATCAGTTCGTACTAATCGCTTCCCAAAATGTAAGGTGACTGTGCACATGTCAAATATATATTGATTTATGCATGCAGGGAGTGATGACTTAAGCTTTTTTTTTTTTTTTTTTTTTTTAAGTTGCAGGCAGTGTTGAACTCAACAGTGGTCGCGCCAAACAAATCGACAAACCATGTCATACAGCCTGTGATAAAGACTGGCAGTTATTTGGCAAAGCCAGTGCGATCATCCCCTAACTTGCATGCTTTAACTACTGCTCTCTAGCACTTCCTGGCACTTTTAGATTCAATTTTTTCAGTTTGTTGCTAACTGTAGAAGTTCTGCATTTTAGTATGTTCCAGTTCCTCGAGTATTCATTTTCCTTGCCTTGTAAATAACATTGAGTGAAACTGGATTATGCTCTCTTTCTACTGTAAGTTGATATATCTTTAGTTAAGCTGATCCTTGAAATTTTTTCATAAATACCAGAAGAAACCAGCTAGGATTTTTTGTAGTTGCATAAAACAACTGTGTAGTTTCTTCAGTGTTATCCTGGCCTTATATATAATATAATGCACCATATATATATATAATGCACCTTATATTCTAGATAAACAGAACATTTGCAGCAACAAAGCTAACAAAGGTATCCACTCTGTTAATTTAAATTCTCTTTTATAACAGAATAAAATGAGGCATTGAGTGCAAGTGTTTGCTTTTTCTAGTCTGGCGGAGGAAAAAAGAGAAAAAGGGTTGGCTTGGTGGTTTATCGTTCCTATTAGCTGTGATAATCCTTAGGAACATCTCAAAGAGGAAACCAGATAAGACCTGACCAATCTATCTTATTACCATATGCAGATACCAGGTATTCAAAATCTCCAGAAGGTGCTGAATTTCCTGGGGCATGGCTGTGGCAGGTGTAGCTCATTGAAGTTAACTGTGACATACAGGGGATTGTAGGGATAGGAAATAGGTGTTTTCCAGAGAAAAGAGGAAGGAAATGGGAGTCATGGGATCTCAAGGGAAAAGATATACATTAACTAAGAAAGGCAGAAAATTTGGGGCTTAACTGGTAAGGTTTCCTTATTATGTTACAAAACAGAACTTGACTTCCAAATATATAAATAGTCTTAATACAATAGTCTTTTAGAGGTTTTCATTGCAACTTTAATGCATTTATTTCATGTAAAAGCTACTTTGAGTTTCTTTCTGTTTTTATTTTGGATATATAGAAGCAAGTCTATAAGATGTTTGAGAGCAATTATTACTAGAAGAAAAGAAGAATATTGCCTCTGAAGATCAAGGAAACACGAGGTAATGGTAATCCTGTATTTGTTAAGCCAAATGGATAAGATCATCAGCCTTTCAGATGGGACATTAGGGCTTTGGAAAAACAAGTCGATTTAAAGGAAGAAACTTCCTCATAAGGACAGTCTGACTTTACATTTTTTCTGAAATAATATGTATTCATATTTGGTCCCTTCCTCCTCCACTAAACAAAAGCAGCAACAACAACAACAAAAAATCGTAACTGAGAAAAGTGATCTTTCAAAGTGCTTATTGCAAATTGAGGGTTCTCCTCCCACAGTAAGAGTCTGCCCACCTCTAGATTCTAGCTCTGTTTAGTGATTTCAGTAGTTGAACACATGCCTATGAATTTTGCTGAGCTGAGACATTAGGTTATACAAGGAGTGTTATTTGCATAAGTGCACTCACAGAAGGTTTAGAAAACAATAATTAGATATAGAAATATCCTGTGAATTTTACATTAAATAGTGCTACTTTCTGTAACATGGCTGTAAATGGGATAACTAAATAAATATCTCTGAGGAACAGCCATCTAGTTGTTCACAATGGATTTGACACATAATTGAGACGCTACAGGCTATGGGGCGTCAGTCTATGGTATCCACAGTTACTTTGTGATCTGATTTGGTATATGTAAGTTGTTTCAAAGCAGCACATTTTTTTTTGAAAGTGTATAAGGAAAAGTCATCAGTCTCAGAGGTGACAGATAAAAAACATTTTTCTGGGGAACTAGAGAAGACAATACAGAGTTTGTCTTCTGGGATCAAAATTACAGTGGCAGTGAGTGGAGAGAGGGCAGACCTGTGGAAAGGACCATGTTTTGTGAGAACATAGTGATTAAGGGAGATTTATGTACAAGCCCTTTTATTTAAAAGTTGTCATAGCTGTGTATGCTCCTAGAACACTGCTCTAGCCATTCTTTTTGGTGATAGTGGAGAGCTCGCCTTAAAAAAGGTATAGACTACAATTTTACCTCTTGTTGTGGGCTACTTGCCTTGCCACTTGTCACCTGCTGCATTTCTTTCTCCTGCTGGCTTAATCCTCATTCCTGCTCTTGAAGAAGTGCCCAGTCTTGTACCAAACTTGTTTACTCTTTGTGTAGAATCTACCTTTTTTGGGGTCCGGTGTGTGATCATGTTCTTGTTTTTGGTTGGCCTAAGGTACGATATCCACAGCTTGATAAAATTCCTGTTCTCTCAAGTTTTTTACTGGCTAGCTTGGCTCCTATGTCAGCTTCCTGGTGCCATCTGAAGGCACTATTTGAAAGTGGATGCCCATGGTATGTCAGAGAAAGGGCTGTCAGACCTGCTGTACGTGTGTGGCAAGGCAAAGAAATGCTCTTGGTGTGACTTGGCCTGGGCTCCGTTCCCCTGCACCTCTCTGCTTCCTCACTTTTCTTGTTTTGAACAGTCCAGGCCTCTAACGACTGTACCCTAATGTCCACATAACAGTCAGGATGTTCTCAGAGTAGCAACTTAAAAGGAAAAGAAATGTTTTAAACTCATGTGAAAATTAAAACAGTTTAATGTACAGTGGATATTGCTCAGCGCTCAGGTGATGATGGAGCTTTGCATGAGGATAATGCAGTTCTTTGCAAGTGCCTGATTTACTGAAGAAGGAGGAATGATTGTTACTAGACATAAAATGCTAGCAATTCTGGCTGCTTTTCAGCACCTGTGTAAGGAAAGGGAAGGACAGAGATTGTTCACCAACATATTGGTTGTTTGCAGCTATTCTCTTTTTCTTTCATCTTTTTTCTTTTTAATTTGGACTAATTGTTATCATGTGGGTAACAAGTTTAAATGGAGCTGGAGTATTCCACTTGTGAAAGTACAACAAACTTGAATTTTCAATCTTCCCTAGTTTAAAAAAAAAATATATATATATATATATATGCTCAGCGTGGAAGGCTGTGGTTCAGTTATACTATCAAACTAATTCTTGGTTTAAACTACACCCTGTTGTCAAAAAGATTATCATTTTTATAGCTCTACAGTAGCTTTACAAATGTGTGTCAGACTCTCAGGTTTATGAAGCTTTGTTTCTGTTAAGGGTGAACATTAAGAGTTTATGTGCTTATTTGAAAAACTAAACTGTTACATGGATTTTGACCTTTCTAGTTCTTGCTTGTTTAATAGGGACTTCAAAAATGTTTAATAGTTTATATTGTGATGTTTCTTACAGCTAATAAAAATTTATATTTGTATTTTTTAGTTCTGCATGTTTCATTGACTACTGAGACATGAGCACCTCTGTGACTAGGAAGAACTCCATTGGTTTCTTGTTTCTCAGAGAGACTTGCAGGAACTGGGGATGAAATTTAAATTTGTGAGTTGCAGTCCAGGTATCGAGCCAAGATCTAGTTTAAATTATTTCATACAAGTCTGCCAAATCCTATTTTTATTATGGTAGTTCATAAATTATTTTTGCTAGTAACTTCTTATTCTTCTAGCTTAAAAAAAAAAAAAAGCTAAAATTTGTATACAAACATATAGTGTGAAAAACTGAATCTACCAGCAATGGTGCAGAATCCCATAGCCATTCTGACTCAACCCCCCTAGTTTTTCTAGAGATATTCTCAGTTTTTTGTTATTCAGATCTTGGGGTGACTTGTTTTACAACCAGACTACTTATGAAATCTGACAACTGCTTCCATGTTTGGATATCAGACTCTGAGTCTAACAAATACTCCAAAGGTGTTTTAAGCTCTAGTTCTTTGTCTGTTAAATGTTTATTATTCTAACATATGAATAGGTATAACTTATGCATGGAAAGGTGAAATATGCACAAATATTTTTGTTTTTCAACTTAACATTGTTATTTGTTTTCCAGTTTATTGCAAATTTGTGAAATGGTTTGCAGAAATAAGAAATGGAAAACACAAATGCTCTTGAAAATGATAAAAGCAAATAAGTGCCTCTCAGCAAGCACCACTGAATATGTTAATTTACTACTTGAAAATAAGATTTACAATCATTTTTTGGGTATATACAAGGGGAGTTGCTAAGACAGTCCGGTCTACTTGAAAAATTGAAGAGTGAGCTYCTGAGAGACTCAGTTTTTTGTCATCTGCACATGTTGCCACCCCGATCAGGGCCATGATCACCTTTGGCGGTGGGGAGAACAGTGGTAGGAAGGAGACCTCCCGGGAAATGGAAGACAAGCTACATTTTGATGCTGGCTGTATGGAAGCCACGAGCACATGAACAACACAAGTTGCAACCTCTCAAGAAATTATCTTACAGACTCAAAAGGGAGAAAAAAAATTAAATCAAGGCTCAAAAGCCTTTAGCTAAGATTTTGACATAAACGCTTTTTAAAGTACTCTATCAAAATTCAAAGTAATTGTGGATGATACAGTTGAGACCTAGCATTATTGTCCAGAAAACAAACTTCTTTTTGGAAATATAGGGATATAAAACACAATTTTACCAGTCATAACAAAAGTGCTTTTTAGAGGATGTGTGAGGACCCCTGAGTTGAGGAAAGTTACTTCAACCAAATGACTAAAAAGGACATATACAGGCTATGCTATTTCTCATTTGGACATTAAAAGTATTCCAAAAAGTATTGTGAGCTTTCATCACAATTACTCATGCCACAGTGACTCCTTCAAGGTTCCCAAATTCTTATTGTGGTGATAAACAGAGATGACTAAGTTGTGCATTTTTTAAAGTAAACATCTTCTAGTTGGGCAGAAGAATCTCAAAACACGAGAAGCTAAGTTATTTAAATGCATTGGTTAGAGAAGTGATGTCTCTAGCATTGCTGAGAACAATGTTTTTTTCAGCAGGAGTTGGCTTAGTCTGTGTTTTGCTTGGGAAAGGATTATGTGAAAATTAATATTTAAGAGACAAGTAAAAATACTGAATAGTAGGTTTTCCTAATTTTTATTCCCCCAAACCGCACTGGTTACATCCTGCCCTCTAATGAAGCATATGTAAGGGTCTCTGTATAGAATTGCTCTCCTCCATCATTATGAGAATAGAGGTACAGTGTCAGTGACAGACTGCAGCAGCAAGTGTGTGAAACTTTTTTTCTATATTAGCCTACATTTCTTTAAAAAGATTGTGTTAGGATGTATGATTTTGCTTTCTGCTTGATCTTGTAATGACATCCTAAACCTTAGCACATAAAAGTGGTTTGTACCAAGAAAATAACAATTAACCATAAATTCCAGATCAAATATTCACTTCAAATTACGTGATAGAACAAGATAAATTTCCAGTATGAAATGTTAATCTTTGATTACTAACAAAAGCTCTAACATTCTGAAAAACATAAAACAATATGATGATTTTACCCTATAATTAAGAGATTTATTTTTTCCCCTCTCTGTGGAAAACAACTCCTTTTTAACAGTTGCTCTGTTCTTGGAATTTTCAAAGGCTGGTGATAAAGTTATAAATCCTAATGAATTAGATATAAATACCTAACTTCTTAATATCTGTTGATTCTCACAGATTTTCCTAGGTTCTGTTGTTCGGTGTTACCTGGAAGTTGCATAGTGTATGCTTTGGGGTAACCAAACTATCTATAGGTTTTTCTGTGAAATGCTTATGATTACAAGCTTGAAATATGAAATGTTTTTTCTTTTCTATTAGAACCAAAATGGAAAGGGCAGATGTCCCTAAAAACTCCATGCAGCTGGTTTGATACGGGTATCCGTTGATTACATACCTATTCAAACAACAGATTTGAAGGAAATAATGAAATAATCCAGAGAACTGGCAATTCTTTTTTAGGAGCTTGCAATGAGCACAGATAAGAAGGGTAGGAGAGCTGGAAGGAGTACCTGTTTTTATACTACAGAGGAACTGAATGAAGAGTAGGGTTATTTTCTTACAGTGGGCTGCAACCCTAATACCAGTAATAATAAAATCATAGATTATAGTTATTCTGTGTAGTCAAACCATAGATAACTGTTCATAGAAAATGCATTAATTCATTCACTATGCCCAAACTCAGGCAAAACAGAACAAAGAAAGGCTTCCTGCCTTTCTTGAAAGAAAAGCTGTCTTCTGAATGTAAATCCATTTATCACCGCTAAAGGCACAGGAATAGCTCACTTTACCAGAGAAGCTAGGCAGTTATAAGAAAACAGGCTAAGTGCTTTAGGAGCACTACCCAAAGAATGATCAGAAAGGAAGACCAAAGAAAAGAAGTCTGCTCTTTACCTGGAGCTCACCTAAAAGTAGAAAATGGAAAATTTTAGTGGCATACCCACTCCAAGAAATCTCTTGTCTTTGATGTGCAGTGATGCTTATAACAGGTAGAGCCCTAGGCACAGATCAGGGAGAGTACAGGACTCACATACAGCATATGACTAAATATGTGCAGAGCAAAAATTAAAACAAACATTGATTATTAGAAACATTGGTTAACAGCAAGTTCCTTGGGTCAGTAGAGGTGTATCCAGTGGATTATTCCCTCTTTATCAGAACACTAGATTTTTATTTTTTACTAACTCCTGTTTATTTGTAAATAAGTCACTGTAAATATCCATGTAGTTGGATAAAACTATTTGCATTTATTTCTGTTTCCAAAAATATTTAGTATGCAGAAAAATAATAATGCTGAAAATAACATGAAGCAGTTTTACTAAAGATGAAATGTACATGTAACATGGACGAACCTATTTTTGTAGGGACAATTAGCACACCTAGTAGTTTGATGAATCTATTTTTAATGGGACAACTAGCACAACTAGTAGTTCAGTTTCCCTTTGGCTGCTTATAATATGGCTCCCAATATTTAACTTAAATTTTTTTAGTCATGTGGTTTTGGTTCTAGCATTTCTAGAATCAGTTAATGATTAAATATAATTTTTATTAATATTTGTGAACTATTTGCTTAAGTTAGTTACTCTTTACAAATACAGCCAAATTCCTTTTGTTGAATACTTGTTTTTATACTGTTGTTCGGATCTTAGGACATGCAGTTTGTCTATTGTGCATCTCGCTAAAAGAGGGTTCACATGTATCTAAGCATCCTGTCACCTCTAGACAAAGAATAAGGTGGAGGGGGAAAGACAATATCCTTCCCTCTTCTAACTCTCTGTCCTCTCCATTTCCTCTAACACTATATATATATATATATATATAAAAATATGTATATGTGTATATATATGTGTGTATATATACTTATAAAAGAATTTCCTTTATGTTTTAGTACAGAGTCTTTTATAAGTGAATAATTATTGCAAAATTTTGAACTATGCAGTGGTTTTTACCACTAAAACTAAAAACTAAAGCTAAATGATTTCCATAGTATTAAAAAGAAGTAGTAACTTATCAAACACAAAGATGACTTCTTTTGCTTGCTGTAGTGATAATGCTATTGTACCAACTTCCCCATAGTGAAAACAGAGAGAGGAAAAAGTCAGATAATTATTTAAAGTTGTGAAATCATTAATACACTGTTATTTCCTACACTCTTGTGTTAGGATACAATTACTGTCGAACTTGCCTCCAATCATTTCGATGTTATTAAAGATATTTTCTTCATTTAAAATTCTTATTTATTGTTACTTATATAACAATATTGTTAATAATATTTATCATTATTTTTATTACAATACTAATCAAATATCATTGCATTTCAAGTTATTAGAAAATTACATATATAAATACTAGGAAATAGAGCTACAGAAGCTAAAATGTTACTATATATCAATGACAACAGTAGGTCCCAGGTGAACTCTTTTCTAGTTTCCCTAGAACTCTATTTTCATCTTGAGCTCAGCATAAGAAATGAGATGTCTATAGTGAGGTTCACAATTACGTTCTGCAATCTGGTGAGTGACCCTTTTTGCAAATTTAGGAGCTTCAGGCTGGGGTGTATTTGTGTTCAATTTCTTCTTCCACTTCTGCTTGCACCATTTGTTTCCCCCTATCACTACTGCTTTGCTATTATGCTCTGATATTCATCAAATTCTTGATCAGTTTGATCCACTTTTTGAGTCTTTTTCAGAGATAAACCTCTTATGTGGATTTTATATAGAGAATACTGGAGTCTGTAAGCTTTCTTGTCCCTGATAAATACTATATGCTTGGATATGAATAAAATTACCATTCAAGCCCAGAGATAAGAGAGTCCAGGTAGAGTAGGAGAAATGGCAAGCTAGTGAGTTCTTCACGAGCCTTTGGATTTCACGAGCCTTTGGATCTTCATGATTTCTGTTACTTCCGATGTGGCTGATACCAGGTTATCAAATGTAATCTGCAGGTGAGAAAGGAGTGAATCATTGGCCAAAGCTTCCTGGAAGAAAAAAGGAAAACAAAATAATATGAAAAGTCATCATTCCCTACACACAGTAGTAACTGCTAAAGGGGAGTCACCCTTGTGGATTGCTGGCAAGGATGGACAGCCCTTGGCTTTTCTATAGGACTGGCGGTCCTATATCCCTACTGCACTGCCATGGGTCTTTTGCAGCATGCCACAGCCTCCAGAGTCCTTCTCATGTGGAAATGTAGCAGAAACCCTGGCTGGGAAATGGTTTCATTTCTTGAGCTCTTTTTCATTCATTTCTGAGAGTTTCTAATTTGGGTAAGTCTCTTACATCTGCATTACTTGCTATAAACATTTTGGTTTCCTGTATGCACAAGATTGGTAGTGACTATTATTTTAAAACAAAGGGAATATCTTGAGCTTGTTCAGAAAAGAATAATTAGTTGAAAATGACATCTCAGGTGGCCTGTGGTATCTAGTTGTCAAAATGTATAAACTTTTAAAGCTAACTACAGCATTTCCCTTTTCTCCATAGAATTCAGGTGAGGAACTATGACAGCAAATCAGATAATCAGCAGAATATGCTTTTGAACATTTTTCTTAAATACCTATTTTTGAATTCCCCAAACAGGGGAGAGGATGGTAGTACTGTGCATTCAATCAAGTCATCTTTATGTTCACTCACAGTTTAATCAAGCCTGAAGACACAGGAGTTACCAGTGGGTTAATATTTTCTAAAAATCGCAGCCTAAAATAATAACAGTTGGAAAGAAATTCAACCATGTTAAGTGAAAAATGTCATCCAATATTGTTCATTATTAAAATCAATGCATAACTCAGCCCTGTTCCTTTTAGTTCTTTTTATGAAAAGGAAAAAAAATCTTTTAGACCTAATTTGTTTCCATGAAACACATCTGTGCACTTGGAGTACGTTCTCCCTCATAATAGCAGCTGATGAGACAACTGATGTTTAGGGTAAACAGGGCTGCAAATTAAAAAAATTATTTTTATGATTTTTTTTCCCCACTTATGTTAAATTTCACATGTTTAAGAAGGCTGTTTTGTACTTTGCCTAAAGCAATAGCTACTGGAGATTAAGACAGTGTGAAAGCTATATTTATAATCAAGAGCTAAGACTGCTGGAACATATAGTCTGACTCCATGTGAACGATGGTCCAGGCTCTTGAAATTTATTGAAGGGCTTGTTATAGATAGAAAAGCTTATCTTTCCTTATATCCTCCATCTTACTGACTCCCTTTTGCTTTCCAGCCTCTCTCTTGTGTCTATGCTGATCTCATTTCTCAAGAATATGTACTTTTTAAATGTACTTTTGCTGGCCCTTGAGAGAGACAGTGTCCATTTTTGGTTTTAAGGACACAGTGGCTGCCTCACCTGAAAGTTCACCTGTGTGGGGTAAAAATCCAACTGCATTTCTTCCTCTTCTGTCTTTAGTGAAATACAGCTGGAGCCAAAAGCCTGGAAAGGATATTCTTGGGTAATCATGCCCTTTCGCATAGTAGGTGACAGGCGCTGTGAAAACAGTGGTGTATTTCAAAAGCATGACATCAATTCTTCTTAAATTCTGAGTGTTTTTTGAGACCTTTCTCAAATTCCCACTGGCCAGCAACACATCTTCACCCAGCCATCCTGTTTTGCTGTTATGCTTCTTTGAAACATCTGTATCCATTTTGGTTGCCTTGTAAATGCAGGAGAGTGAGAATGCTTGTTGTTTTTTTTTTTTTTTTTTTTTCCCCCTTGAGCTGTCGTAGTTATGGAGACAGGCATTTTTGTCTCTCTGGGAAGTCAGAAAATAAACAATATAGTAATTTGCTGTTCTTCCTAGTGCCAGGTGAGAAATGAAACTACTGCCTCCTTGAAGGAGAGATAAGTATTCATCAATAACTTCTCCTGTTTACTATATACTCAATGTAGAGAAGGGTTTCCAACAGAGCTGCTGAAGGAAGAAGGGCCACCTCTGCCAATTTTCAGCTCTAGCCGGTTACACTGTGAGACAGAGCAGGAGCTACAACATTGTCAAGTCCCACTGTCATATTCATTTTCATGAATAAATCAGAGGACAGTTAGGTCCACACGGTGATGCGTCAAATAGCCAGGGAATCCAAAAGAAATTAATTCAGGTATAGCAATCACCCAAGGAGCAAAATCTGGAATTAAAAGTTAGCACAGCACTAGAGGAAGAGATTCTGCAAACTCAGAGTCACTTAACCTGTATGAACTGAACTTTAGAAAGTTAGTTTGATCCTGTGAAAAAAATCTATTTACAACACACAGTAGTTCTGTAACATTCACTGACTATATGGTGAAAATTCTCATATTTTAAAGGGTTGTTTTGATCACTGAAATTATATTAAGAGTTTCATGAGAAAAATCAAATTCATGTTAGTCTGGGTATAATCAGATTTAGACAGTTTAGTGTGTTCATACAAGCTGAGCAGATATATTTGCTATCATTAATTATTTAACCCCTTGGGACCAATCCCTATTGCTCAAAGTTTTTCTGAAGATCAGTAGGCTGGAGGATTGACCTTTTGCTTCATCTACTCTATTCTGCTTGAGTGATTCCACTACAAAGTCACTTTTTTGCACCTGCTAAGCTTTTGTCGCCACTATCCTTTCATGTAGTCCGATTGTGCATCTTGAAGCTATGATGGCTTTGGGACAGTCCTCTGTAGCAGAAGTGAATGCCATCCCTTGTTCATTCAGCTGAAGGTCACATTTCCTTCAGGCTGAAGACAGTTTATTTCTTGGCTTTCTAGTAACCATTGTAAGCCTTAATTTATGCAGAGTAGATTGGATTGAAGCTGCTGACTTTTCACTATTTCCATTTGAAACTACCTTTTTCTAATATGATTGTAAAAGACAGCAATGATTTCTTTATAGATTATCAAAATGGAGCTCGGAATGATTCATAAAATCTATGGCATCCATTTTTATGTAAAATAATGTCTAAAAATACCCATCTTGTCCTGGAAAAACTGCTTGGCTAAATATTGAAATGGAGTGTAGCAGCTGCTACAAGCAGTTTCCCCCCTGCCCTGGCAAACAGTAAGGTTAGAATATGACTATTAAATCATGCAAGGAGAAACTGAACATGGTGAGAGTTTAATTTTTAAAAGCTGCCATGCTTCTTCAGGTAACACAATTGGACACTATTATTGTAGCTAGGGAGCTTTAGGAAACTTAAACCTGACAGGTATGTAAATTGACTAAAGCAGAAAAAGCTTTCCTGTCTTGGATTTCACGCCTAGAAGGATTGCCTTCAGCCATGTTTGACTTCATCTTTCTTTATTTTTCTATTCTTTCCCCCTTATTTATTTWTTTTTTTTAATATTACAGCCTCCATAGCATATTTGCTTCAAGGTAGGAAAAAGGGAGGAAACAGACTTTGTTTTCAGTGACTTTTCAGTTGGCATTTTCATCTGGTATGACTCAACAGAAGGTTCATGTTTCTTTCACTAAATTACACGAAAAGGTTAGCTGTTCAGCCATTCAAATAGTGACTTGAAAGACTAAAAACATTTCAAATCCTTGTCTTAGACAACAAAAGAAACAACTGGATTATATGGTGCTTTTACTAAATTCCATGGTTACCTATCAATAGAGTAAAAGAATATTCAACAGTGAATGTTGTAAAGAAATTCAACATTTTTTACATACTTTACTAATTTTTTTCTCTAGCATCTGCAGACAACTTCTTTGTAAAGTACATTTAATTTTGCTGTAACAAACCAGAAGGATGTTGGTAAGAGCTGTAGATGTATTATTCAGAGTACAGGTGGGCAAATAAAATTTTAGTCATTCAAGCATTATTAAATTAGAGCTGATCGACATTTCAACAGCATCCATGTGGAAGCATAGCTCTCAATATCTGTGAAGGAATATACTGAATAAATAACATGCAATAACATCATGGTCATGGAATGTTCATTGTTCCTTTGGATTTACACCAACTGATCTAATGAAAAATAACAGTAAGAGCATTGTTAATATTTTGCAAATCCAAAAAAGTAGTAGTATTCCATCACTGTTTTAATATTCTCTGTTTGTTTAGTTGTGCTAGTTGAAGAGCAGAATTGTTTATATCCCCAACAGGAAAGAAGATTCATGTGTTTGGGTGTTATGCCTTCATTGATTAAGGCAGAGCTAATGGAGTCCTGAATCCTACTAGGAGGACTGGAATTTTTTCAAGAAGGTCCAAGCCTTCTGGGCTAATCTGTATCTTACTCTTACTTCCTAACCATTCCTTTCCCACTTCCCACTACTTTTTGTCACTAAAACCGATTCAGCTACACACAAAGAGCTCTGACAAATGTAGCACTGTTTATCTTACGCCTCTCATTTCACCTCATAACTTTGTGTAGGCTCTTACTTTGCTGACACAGTTATGTCAATCCTTGCTTTTTCCACCAAAGGGGTGGTTAAAATGTCATTCCTCCTGCTTGCTTAGGCAAAAGTCTACATGATAATTCAGTTTTAAAATACAGTCTTTGCATCCTAGAAGACAGACATGTTGCAAAACTGTGCAAACTCATTTGTGATTCCTTGTTTAAAAGGACTTATTCATTAACAGGCTGACAACGGCTTCCAAACAATCCCATTTGGTGAAAAAGAAATTATGTCATGACAAGAAACAGTATGCAATTATTCTATGCTCCAACTCTTGCCAGGGACTACGAATTCATTGTTCTTTGCAGAGTCTCTGCTCTGAGTGACCAAATCAATATTTGCTTAGATTGAGGTTGTCTGGAGTATACCTAGAGGTGGAATTCTTCAAAAAGAGGTATCAGCTTTATTTGGGTGCTCTGGAGCAACCAAGCAGGACCTTTTTGAATGTAGGTTTCTCAGTTCTACTACAGCGTACTTCAGGCACTCCATCCTTTATGGACTTTGCCCCCAAATAATTAAGGCATTTAATCATTATCTTGATTGTCCTGCCTTCTTTTCCATTGCTCCCTTATCCTGCTAATAAGTTTTAGGCTGTATACTGTTTGAGACTTGATGTTTAGCAGTTACTGGTTCAAGGTGTAGCATATTCACCATGTGGATGAGAACTCTGAAAGCTTTTCTAATTGCATGTGTATGAGAAAAAGAAATCTTTTGTCTTTAGCTATTATCAGAATTCTATGTTGAAAGCATCAGTGAAAGATGTTTTGACATATTCTTCCCTCCATAAAGAATATAAATAGGAGATGTTTGTCTTCTCAGGTACACAGATGTGTGCCATGTCTGCTGGCTTTCCACTGCAACATGAGCCATTTGCTGCCTGGAAGTCATGAAGTCCTTAACAGAGAACTCTACTGGTGCAATGGAAGTCCAGCTCAAAGGCAAACTTTATTAGTGCTACCACTGTTGTATGCTGATGTGGTTAAATGGCTTCTTGGCTGATAGATGTGTGCAATGGTATATTAACAATGACCATACAGAAATACTCACCAACAGTCTCCCATCTATGACAAATGCAGCAGAGCATGGGATAGTACTGTTGTGTTGTCATATTTTCTCTCTTGTGTTTTCATTTATTTATTTCCTGGAAGGGGGTGGGAGGGKGGGAAGGAGTTATTTCAAGATATATCTTTAAGAATATATATTGTCTCCTTTGTAAGATAAATTTGGAATTTGGAACTGCTGAACTTATTCAGCTAATTATAGAAGGAGTATTATAACCTATATTTTTCTTTTAAACATGATAATCTTTGAGGAGTGCATAGCTTTAAAATCTCCCAACAGACTTCTTTTCAGTTAGCAACTATATGAATATGGAGCCAAAACCAATATACTTAAACTTTTTATGGTGCATGTATTTTATCTTACAGCAATTCTCTTTCTTTACCATGCTTTTTCAAATACTGTATTGTTTCATTTTTGTCACAGCATGCCTTTTTATGTTTAGCATTTACATCTTACCCAGAACTTTATTAATCGAGATTTCCAAGAATTACTTTTTTGCCCAGATGTGAAATGGGAATTTCATCCAAAAGATCAGTATGTGGTCAGGACTTAATCTATTTTTCAAATAGAGCACAAAATTACAGTATCCTTTGATACTGCAGGTGACAAATAGGAACTGTGTAGCAGGCTATTGATTTAATCAAACAGATTGTGTGCCAGCACAGGAGGGAGTTCCCAAAGCTTTGCTACAACAGAACTGCTGGGCTAACGGCAGGCTGGTCCAGGAAAGAAACCAGCATGCTTTTTGGGATATTTTAATTCTGTTCATAGGACACTGTACCTACCAAACATTCATAAGAGCCTTAATAAGCTGAGAAGCATAATAATAATATTCAACAATTCAGTAATCTTTGAGGCTTTTTTGCAATGCTCATCTGTACTATGAGTTGGTCCACATAACATTTGTTTCTGTTAAGGAACATTAAGAAGCAGCTTGGATCTGTAACTGATGTCACCCCACTGACTGACTGAGTAATTAGAGAAGCCATTTAATCCTTTTCAGCCTTATTCTGTGATATTATGGAGATAGTTGGGAATGAGATGCATAGGAAAGCAGAAAGGAAATTTTGTAAATATGTGAGTGTGTGTGCAATTAGAATAACAATTTCTCTGTTGCAAAATTCAGTAAGAACACAGCTGCTTTGCAGTGCTTGCAAGCAGCTGCAATTAAAATAGTCAGAAGTTGTTGTGTCAGGGAAGTTGATGCTAATATGGTGTCCTATTGCCTCTTTTAGTCACAGAGTAGAAAATGGTACAGTTAAATATTGGTGTGTTATATATGCAGAGCTTTTAGGATCCTTCACAGTATTTGTCTAAATGATGTTGAGTAATTCATGTTAAGCTAAGTAGTTAATTAGCTAATTAGTGTTCCGTTCCAGTGGAACTTGCATTATCTCTGAATTTGGTCTTCTGCCTTTCTGCTGTCATATTATATTTTTAAAAATGACAATAAAGCCCTATCTTTTGTGTCTAAACTAAGCTCTCCTGGGTTCTAGCATTTACAGTTTTCTCAGACACTCGACACCACCTCTAGACTATTACCACAGAAGCAGGGGTTAGTGGCTCCCCATTCTTAGAGCCAGTGATAAAGCTTAGCAGCTGTACATAAGCATTATAAGATTCTGAACAAAGCACCAAATACATAGACCTACACAGTAGATATATATGATGGATATATATGAGCATACACAGTTTCTATGTCTCAGTTTCTCCTTGCTGTTCTTTGCCAATGACTCTTCTGGTTTTTCTTTGGTTTACTCCTCTCCTGCTTCCGTTTAGAACCTGAGTTTTTTCTCCTTCAAAATTTCAAACTACAATGCTGATTTTTTTTTTTTTTTTCATAACCTCTGCTCTTTGGTATGTGACACTTCATTGCTTTGCTTCTTTTTACATAGGAAAAACTCTTTTCAGAATTAAAAACAAACCATAACAACCAAAAATATTGTTTTTCTCTAAAAAATAGTAAAGCCTTTGTCTGTGGCTTGAACATCCATTTAATTACACAATGAGCAAGGTTTAGCACTCCTCTATTGCAATCTTGCATTTTATCATCACTTTGGACTTCAGATTAGGGTGCAAAGGGAGAACAACAAAGAGTACAGATAATTTGTGGATTAGAAGTGGATTTTTTTATTTTAAAATAATACCTACTGCTATTTCATTCCCACAGAATCAAAATCTGAATACAAAATAATAACATGTAAAAACCCAGCTATCCCTGATTTAAAAGTAAATATGATAGGAATTAAGTACCCATGACTACCCTACTGCAGTATTATGTAATGAAGTGAAACTTTACTATGTAATGAAGGGCATGATCATTTAGCATGCTCAGAGTTAAGGGCCATGGTTCAGCATCTCTTGAACGCCTGCAAACATCTACAAAACTCCCAGTTTTGTACAGTCAGATGAATCTCAGCTGAAGGGTGGCAACTATCAGCTGACAGGATAGAGAGGAGCTCCTTTCAGTGCCACATCACAGTTTGCATGCATAGCTGCTTTGTTCCACTGCAAAATCAAACAGGATTATTTGTTGTTATAGAAAGGCTAGCCATAATCCACAAAGTATTGGTACCACTTAAGGCTAAGAAGCAAAGCTGAGCTCTTGAACTTTGCCTTCCAAATAGCTGGGAAGAGATCATGTAGTCATAGCTAGATGATTTACAAAGTTACTAGGATGTGGTCTCTGTGAGTGCTCCTCTACTTAGTGCAAAGTAGAATGGTTTATCTTAAACCTCTAGTGGGTGGAAGCTCCATGGGGCTTGAAGAAGAAGAGACTGCTTGCTCACCTGGACACCACATGTCCAATGTGAGTTTATGACCAGTAGTAAAGATAACTGCTTCTCTCTTCTGTGTGTGAGCATGTAAGTGATCCTCTGCCTTGCTGCCGGGTTTAAACAAAAGTCTCTGAATTTGCTAAGTAGAAGAAAAGATAAAATCCTATGGAAAAGAACATCAGGGAGAAAGTTCAGAAAGATGTCTTTGGCACTTCTCAGTTCCCAGCTCTTCACACCGCAGCTGAGAGGTGCTTCCTGGCAGGGTAACCATGTGCTCACGACAGCTGTAGATCAGGAATGACGGGCAAAACCTGTGAACGCAAGGCTGAGTCAACCGTGGAAGAAATATCTCTTTAAAAGGGGTAGTAGAGTGAGGCCTGGGAATTTTAACAAACTGCTTTAGGCCTCAGGCTCAGAATGGTCCTAAGAAAGGGCAGGAATGAGGAACATCACACCAATTACAGTGTATAAGATGTGCAGGATTCATACACCTTTTTGGGGCCTGCACTTTGCCCACTGTAACCTGCCATAGCACTGGAGTAGGTGGTGTTTCAGTGTGGAGTGAGAATTGTTCCCAATTGATGGTTATTTTGGAAATCCCTGTAAAGCTGTGAATGTGTGACTATTATTCCTGTTAGCAGGTGTGATTAATAATAGGAAAACACACCAACAGGTGAACATCTTTTCCTGAAAGTCATGATGGCTTTTTCTCATTGATGTATCATTGGCCAAAACAAATGAGACAACTATGGAAACATGGAAGCATCACATGTCTTTCTCATTCATCTTTATTTTTAACACTATTGCATCTAGTGAATAGCATTTGACTGGTGGAAAAAGAACGTTCTAAATATCCTTTTGTTGCATAAAAAGTGCAAATGGAGTTTGTCATATACAATAAGCCAGATTTGACTTAAAATACTACTTGCTAAGGATATGTAAGGAACAGAAGACATTCCTACTGCATGAAATGGTCCTCAGCCTTCGTGAAAACTCAATTTCTTTCTCACTTTTTGTCAAGTGAATCATCAGCAGTTCAGTTCCTCAAATGCAGAAAAGCTGGTAATGGCTCCAGTGGCTTAGATTTTTTGAGTAGTTGAGTACATGCTACTGCACTCTGATACAGACAAGTATGATTTTCAAAAGTAAGTTCCAAAAATTGAAGTTAATATGAACTGCTTGTGAACTGCTTGATTTCTGTACCTTGAGAATTAGAGTGGCATATTTGCATTCCTAAATATAGATTTAGGAGCTTAACTTTGGAAATAAATCTTACAAGTCTTTGCCAGCTGCTACATTTAAAATTTCAACATACTCCATGAGGAAGAAACTGTGTAAGTTCATGCTGTTGGGGGAAAGCAAAGGCTGAAATGCCTTTCTTCTTAGATTGATATTAGCAGAGGGCACATAAATAATGATCAATGCCATCAGTAAAAGTGAAGACATGATTTAAAAGTGCAAACATTTTCCAGATCTATCACTATAATGAGCTGAAATTTGCCTCCCTCTCCTCTCCTCTTTTCCTTTCCCTCCCAGATTTTCATAACAGCAATTTTCGTTTCACTGGTAACCTAGATATAATATTGTGCATCCAGTAGAATTGTATAAACTGAACTTGACAGAATGGGGACACCAATTTAGAAAAAAAACAAAAATCAAAACATGCAGACATGCGCCCCCCCCCTTGTTTTTCTTCCAGAAACATTAGAATGCTTTTTTCTAAAAATTTTGCAATATTTATTCTGGGAATACTAGCCATCTTAAATAAAAGTGGCTGATGCTTTGCATATGCCTTGAATATGATTTCTTGTCAAAATGGCCTTTTTCAAATGAATGCTCAGTGCAAATATTTTTAAATATGAAGACTATATTGGCCATGTGATTAATAATTATTAAATACAGCATATTCATGGGTGTTTTAGTATGTTTATCAGATGTTATATTTGGACAGTTCCCAAGGGTCTGAGATACTGCCAATTGCATCTAAAACAGGAGTTAGTGAAATCTCTGAAAGTCTCCTGAATTCTGCTGTCAGTTTCTAATAATTTCCTTTAGATGAAGAAAATGATCACTTCTTTTTTCTAGAAGAATGAATATTTTCCTTTTTCAGATTCCCATACCAGCTTAGCATGCTCCTGTGCTTTCATCCTGCAATTACTCCTGTAACTTAGGTGAACTGAGCCTTTGAGATTCAGTAGGAAAACATGTGACATCCTAAGACACAGGTCTCAGAGTGTTACCAAATTTTCTTGTACATTGTGGAGAATACAATGTCTGAAAAATTTATTCAATGGACACCACATTAAACCAGCTGATAGCTGTGTTCAGCTGATTTACTGGAAAAACCTTCTGTAATAGATTTAGGAACAGATTTTGTACATGAGTGAATAAGACACATATCCCTCAGTCGGTTTGTCAGAGATGAGTTCTGAAACCGGTCACTTATCAGCAGAGACAACCAGCTCAGTGTCATTCAGCAGCACTACTGCATGAAATGAGTCATAATGCTTTGCTATAAATCATCACCATTTTTCAGTCAGCTTTTTTTCCAATACACCAGTTCAGGAAAGCCCCTCTACTTTTTAAATTTTTGTTTCAGTGTCTTACTAAATGAGGACCCAAATTACAAATCTTCTGGTCTATCTATAGGGAATAATCTTGAATTTCTATTAAAAAAAATATTATGAAGGCATATGTTGATTGCAGGAAAAAATTAAGTGTAACAAAAAGCTTGAAATTAGATTGTTTAGAATTTACATTTAAATCAATGTAGCATTTATTTGCTTAGACAATCAATAATTTACTTGTTAAAGCAAAATATTTGTTTCCCGGTTTGGATCACTAGAACTTTTTCTACTCTATTCAATATCACTTCTGTACACATTAGAGCATTTCAATTACAACAAAACGTTAAATACAGTGCTACCAAAGAATAAAACCATTTTACTATTACAGTAATTATATGTGAATACAAATAGAAATAGCTGGAAAAGAGCCTATCTTGACCACATTAAATGAAATCTAATCAATGCTTTTTTTTTCTTTTGCTACAGTAATTGAGAATGACATTTTTGTATTTAAATCCTAGCACAAAATGCACTAAAGATTAAGTCCTCTCTTCAGCAGACAGGGCTGAAGATTTTTGAGATTCATCTTTCCTTGCCTTTCATTCTGCCTTAGGACAATTTAATATTTGTGAAGCTTTTTTTAAGGAGCAACTTTATCCCACAATGGCAACTAACCACTGTGAGAACGTTTTGAGAGGATGGAAAAATGACTTTAAGTCTCTTTTCTCACATAGTCATGCCAAGAATATTAAGCCTTTCAAATTCCTGCAAGTGTCCTTAATACCAGATTATTGGTATTCTTTAATTCTCTCTCACTCTCTCCACCTGGAGCTACTCTATTTGCATGAACTGTAATTGGACCAATAAGCTGATAACATCTTCCACATCCACATGATCACGCTGCAATTGCATCACTGCAATTGTTTTGGGGGATGATTCACTTAGCCTGTTGGCTGTTCAATAAACAGATCTGCTCTGTTCCATTTGAAGGAATACTATTGGCTACACGATGATAACCCTCACCTGAAATGGGATGAATGAAACTAATGTTCCCATTTGGGGCTGTTTGAGAATTTCCTTCCTTGATTTTGACCAGGATGTTATCCCTGAAGAGAGAAACCTTTTTTTAAGAAGTGTTTTATAGAAGCAATTAAAGTTTGGCAATTTTTTTTGCCAAGTCAGCATTTGCCAAACTAAAATGATGTCAACAGAAAACCTCTGACAGATTCTAGTCTCCAGGTAAATCAGATCAATGTTTTCCTCTAATGATAAGCGTGTTTAATTTTGCTTTTGAACGTTTGGTTTTTCTTTTTGTTTAACCCAACCTTTAATACCATTTCTCCAAATACCATTTTGAAAAACTCTCTGAACATAGAGGAGAGACTCAGATAAATTTAAAGAAGAAATGAATTCCTACAGGAATGGCTGAAATCAGATTTCTTGATGAGTTTGTATAACTAGTTACAGCTTTGTGGAGAAGCAAAAATAAAATATATCTAATTATATTGTACAGGACAAAATGTGTATGTCCCATTTAATTACTAGTGTGAATAAACTCATTTATGTAGATGAGGAACAGAATGTCTTTGTCTGATGATAAATCAGACTAGTATGTTAATGCAACATATGTAAATTGTGGTGGATTTGATTGAAGTGCTATCAATTCTAGTGTGTACACTATCATCCAACCAGATGATAGTGCAGAGAAGCAGAAGAGAAATCATAATTAATGTACTGCCTTCTAGTAAATTTCTTCTTTCTTTTTTGTGAAGAGGATAAAGAGCGGTATAACAATTTTATGAGTGGAATAAATAATCCTTTGGGCTCAATTGAACGTAACTTTGCTGGCACATACTGAACTTCTTTTGCAGAGGCAGAATATTATGGAATATGCTTGTCCAAGTCTCATTTAGCCACACATCATGCTGGATCTTTGCTTCTGTATCAGTTTCTGTGAAATTCTTAAAGCTTCCACCATTGCTTCTTTCTAGGATGCAGTAGTACCTGCTTTGTGACTTTCTGAGAAATGCTGAGTGGTTTTTGGGAGGGATTGAGGAAAGCTTTAAAAAAAATAAAAAAATCAAGTATTAGATTTTCATGAGGGGCCTTAGAAACAGCACAGAGCACTGCACACTCCTAGATCACCTACTGCTTGTGAACAGTGAGGCCTTTAGAGAAAGGTTAGGGACCTCTCCTCACTCTGTCACTTGGCAGTGCACTAAATTTTTTAATCCTGTAGAAAACTGATGGGCATATTTGTGTGCATGGGGTTCTGCATTCTTCTGAAAATGGCCTTTACTGCACATAAGACAACATATGCCAATATATATATATTTTTTACGGGAACAGTGAACCCAGCTTTGAAGGAGGCTTAGATGTATTGCAGATATATTAGATGCAAATATCAAAACTCTGACAGTTAAAGCATATTTCTAGAGGGAGAGTTGGCCCTTAAATGGGGTCAGAGCTGTGTTTTTACCTGTGAAAGTTCTAGTTTATTTTCAAAGGTTGTGTGCTGGATGGGACTAAGGATAGATTGGTTATGAGTGCCTACTTCAATATAAAGAATTGGTGGATAACACTGAAAATTTTAATCAAAAATATGTTTACCATGTATTGTTATTTTGTTAATAATGGAGAAGAGATTATTAGAGTAGGCTAGGGTCTGAGACCAAGAAAAGGGTTAAACTATGTGCTAGAAGAGACATCTGAAAGAAGGCATCAGCCCTGTATCTATATTTAAGCTTTGATTAATTCTGGAAAGTGTAGGGTTTTTATAATTTTAGGAAATGGAAAAATTACTCAGATGCTCTAATGCTAATCCTAAGAGGAAACTTGTGCTCTGAAGAAAATTGTTGTGGTATATGAGCATGAGGCCAAGCCAAGTTTGTAATCACCTGCATGTGCTTATCTTTTGAATGGAAGCCCGAGGGTACAAGATTTTCTTTTCCTTTTTTTTAGCAATTGTTCTCTACTGATCAGCACCACTAATCAGCAACCAACAAAATGAAGTCAGAGGAACTACTTCAAAAATTAAATAGGTGTTTGCAAAATACTTTGAGATGCTTTCATGGAAAGTGCAATAGAACATGTGAAAAATGTTACCTTTACTGAAACTGTTCATTTTAGCTGTTTTTTAGCTGTTTAGCTAAAAAAGCTATCAATTTGCAGTGTTTTGGTGACAGTTTAAAATATCTCTCCAGGTGTGTTTTAAAGGACAGTGCATTCCTACCCTTTGTGTTACACCATTCTGAAAATGTTTTATTCTGTTACAATTCAAAGTGCCTTGGTGATATAATGAGATCTTAACTGTATCTAATTATGCTTTTCTCGATTTTAACTTCTCACACATAATTCAACTTACTTCTACCAGAACCACAGCAAAAAAACTGGCTTCAAAATTTGATAATTTAGTTGTTTTTTTTTTTTTTACTCCTGAAATCAGCTAACTACTTATTTTATCAAGCTTGATCAAGCTCATTTTAAATCAACTTGTTTACTAGTCACACTAATCACTAACAATCCATCTGAACAGTCTTAATTGCCTATTGCTTGGAGCATCTTAATCTCAGCTTTCCAGACAAGGGCCTGAACCAAGCTGTTAGAGCACTTTTCCCTCATGTAATGAGCTAGAGTAAATGACTGGCTTCCTCCACAAGGACACTTGACCAACAAGCAAAAAAATGCCGAGACTTAAATTTCTTATGTGAATCAGCCCTTAAACATCAGGCTCCCACAGTTCCTGAGGCAACTCTAATGCTTGCCTGGGGTAGGGTGTCTCTCTTCTGTGCTTTGCAGTCATGACTTCAGTATCTCATCCTAGAAAGAGATTCACAGCTGCAGTTTCCTGAAGGATAAGAATGCCAGTGTGACTAGAGATAGGGGGAGGGGAGGTCTTTCCTCTGACTTGGTCTGTTTTAATAATTTTTTGATAGCATAATGTATATTCAATAGCTGGATAACAATTCAATCATCACTTTTTTTAAAAAAAAACAACCCCCTCCCCCCCAAAAACCTTCTACCAACACTTCATTTTGTTTCTCATGTTCTTGTATTTCTGAAAAGTCATGTTACTGAATATACTTTGAGAAAACATATTTTGCATGCCTTCCACATATTGAATGACATGTCTATATATACATCTTTTGATCAGTATTTCTTAACTTGGACCCATCTGCTTTTCTAACCAGTTATGCAATCAAACCTAACTCCACTGGGAAGTTTTCAGTAGGCTGAGGTGACAATAATGGAAGAAAGTCACTCGAGTCCAAACCTATAACTGTGCTTTTAGTTTCCTCTTGTGTCTGAGAAAGCATTCTGCCTCTTGAAAAAGAAAGTATTAAAACTTTAAACATAAATTTATTATCCTGTTATTACAAGGCTTTTGCAGAAAATTAAAAACATCTACTGTAGCAACAAATAAAGATCTGATTAGGATCCTTAAATAAAACACTATTTGCAGCTCAGCTGAAAATGAGGCTTTAGACAACCTCATGCTGTGTTCAGGGGAAAAATATGTAGGGGGACCTAATATACTAAAATTGAGTGAAATTGGAGGCTATAAAAAGGAAGAAGTTATTGCACCTCTCTGAGGAATACATGACTAGAGAGAGATTGTATGGYAGGCTACAAAGGTCATTCACTGCACATACTTTGTTCTGAATTAAATAATGACAAAGAAGGAATTACTTTGGAAAGACGAGATTTTCGTTGTAAAAAGAACCAAATGTGATGTATAGCAGGGATATTGAAAAAGAAGAAAGGGAATGTGATGAGCTAGATGAGCAGATAGTGAGATGGATTGAAAACTGCCTGAATGGCAGAGCTCAGAGGGTTGTGATCAGTGGCACAAAATCTAGTTGGAGGCCTGTAGCTAGCGGTGTTACCCCAGGGGTCAATACTGGGTCCAATCCTGTTCAATTTATCCATCAATGGCCTGGATGATGGGACAGAGTGTACCCTGAGCAAGTTAGGGGGGAGAGGCTGATACACTGGAGGGCTGTGCTGCCATTCAGAGGGTCCTGGACAGGCTGGAGAGCTGGGCGGAGAGGAATCTCATGAAGTTCAACAAAGGCAAGTGCAGAGTCTTGCACCTCAGGAGAAATAACCCCATGCACCAGTACAGGTTGGGGGTTGACCTGCTGGAAAGCAGCTCTGCAGAGAAGGAGCTAGGAGTCCTGGTGGACAAGAAGTTAACCGTGAGCCAGCAATGTGCCCTTGTGGCCAAGAAGGCCAATGGTATCCTGGGGTGCATCAGGAAGAGCGTTGCCAGCAGGTCAAGAGAGATCCTCCCCCTCTACTCAGACCAGGCCACACCAGGAGTGCTGTGCCCAGATGCCTAAGGAACTGGAGCACCTCATATGAGGAAAGGCTGTGAGAGCTGGGACTCTTCAGCCTTGAGAGGAGATCTTATCAATGTGTATAAGTATCTGAAGGGAGGGTGTCAAGAGGATGGCGCCAGACTCTTTTCAGTGGTGCCCGGTGACAGGATGAGAGGCAACAGGCACAAACTGAAACACAGGCACTTCTGTCTGAACATGAGGAAAAACTTCTTCACTGTGAGGGTGACAGAGCACTGGAAGAGGTTGCCCAGAGAGGTTGTGGAGTCTCCTTCTCTGGAGATATTCAAAAGCCATCTGGACAGGGTCCTGGGCAACCTGTTCTAGGTGACTCTGCTCCGAGCAGGGGGGTTGAACTAGATCGTCTTTAAGGGTCCCTTCCAACCTCAACCATTCTGCAATTCTGTGAATAAAGTCTTGGCTGTGTAATCTGTTTGCCTGATCTGTCCCTGCTCAGGTTGTTTAGGAGTTTCAGTGGCAGTCAGGCTTTAAAATATATTTGGATATATAGTTGGATGCCTTTTAGGCTTTGAGGGAACCTGTATCAAAATGAAGTCTCTGATTATTTGCAAACACAAACAAAATTTGCTAGTAGCATGTGCTGGGATGAAAGCAAATACCAAGCCAATGCTGATAACTGTAGGTGGACTTTATGTTCTTATTTTGTTCCTTCTCATGTATCTCTTCATTTTTTTTCCGTTTACTCAAGTATGCTGTGAACTCAGTGATATTGCTGTAGTTTTGGCCTCTGATATTTAAGCACCTTCAGCATAAAACAAAAAATATTTTCCCAGGTTTTGTGGCAAAACATAGAGAATACTCATCTCATTTGTGGAAAAAAATTATAAATTAACTGAATATATTTTAGAGGACATGGACTTTAAAATTAAAAAAAAAAAAAAAATATATATATATATATATATATATAATACCTTGAATAAAACATGATAGCACTGAACCTTCCCTCCTGCCTCCTTATAACTTTTAAAACTTCTTGAAAATGGCTATTAACAAACTGCAAATGCTGCAACAAAACTTTTCTGTAGGATGGGTATTGAGAGTGGTTTACATGGAATGGTGGAGTAGACGTGCTTTGCACTGTTGTGTGCTATAATTGAAGTAATTCAGAGCTCTCTTTTTGTACGAGTTTCAGGTATTTTTGTAGCAAATTATCTTGTCATACTTAAAAATACAGTGTTGAGACAACTGACTGTTTTCAAATTAAGACTAAAACTGAGGAAAAAAGTTAGCTAAACTAAGTAGGAAAGCTGAATTCAGAGGAAAATTTGAAGTTGAAACTCTTCATTTTGAACTTCCATCTCATAATAGCAGATCTGGACCAGATTTTCCCAGGCGTCCTTTATAACATACTAGTATGTTAAGGGCTGTAGTAGTGCCAAACTAGCTCAGGACTGCACTCATAGCTCGGGGATCATATATCTGTGTCTTAAGAAAGCCATGCACAAATCCTCTTTCTGATCCTCTTAGAACAACTGCATTTTCTTGGGGGATTTACTTGAGACATGAGAAGTTCACTTTATAAACTCTTTGTGATTGGTTTTGTTTCCAATTTGTTAAGTGGAGAAAACACTTTGAGTTGATTATTCAACACCCTTGGTTTGCCTGTGTAACCAAAGAGTTGGAGAGTTCCACAGTAAATTGTATGAGGTTTGGTAACTGACAGCTTCATGTAATATTCTGAACTTCTGCATTCAGAATTATTTTAACAGGCTCAAACCTTCTTCTGGTCTGGCAAAGTGACAGTGGCATGGTTCTTCTGGATGCTTTGCTATTCTTTCCTTAAAGCTTTCAAAACAATTTTTTCAAAGGTTCACTTATGTCTGTTAGAAGTGTACAGTCCAGCTGTGTGAGTTTTGGTCTAGATTTTTTCATATTTCTATAGCAAGATATAATATTAGCAATGTTTTAACTCTTCTCCCACTGTCATACTGAAGATGTAAATGGCCAAGAAAAAAAAACATCTGAAGGGCCCTGTCCTTCTAACTCCACTTATCTATTCCTATGGGTTATCTAGATGACGTTTTCAAAGGTCTAAGTTTCTCTTCAGAAAAACAGACTGCTTCTTTTACTAGGATAAATCAATGAAATGGGGTGGTTGAGTCTTCTCCAGTATTGAGATGAGCAATATCATGGAGTTGGGTGGTGCTGTACTTTGACGTTTTTTGCACAAGGATCAAGATTGCATTCTCTTAGTTTGCTGGACCATATGATCATTTCCCTGTGTACCTGTTGTTTTTTTTTGAGTAAAGGAAATTGTTTCCTCAGTTCTTCCTAAGATTCTCTGGTAGAACTATCTGTATAGCGTTTGCAGAATAATCTTACAGATTGATAAATGTTTTACTACTTAACCTACAACAACTTCAAAAATACTATGTCATCTTTTGCTTTCCCGGCTTGTGTGGCTGCACAATAACATGTATTCTTCAGTAGAGCAGTTTGTACTAGTGTTTTCTGATTATAGCTTACCAGGCCATTTCCTTCTAAAATGAAAATACGTTTATCAGGTTTGCATGTAGCCTTCTGAAATGGTTTGAAGGATCACTCTAAAGCACATGTACATTGATAACCCCTGTGTGAATCTTTGACTCTGTGTGACTGAAATGGTGCCAAGTTTCAAAGCAGCTGTAATTCCGGTCTATGGGTCCTATGCCACTGGCTGCTGGTGGATTTGAACATGCTTTTTGAACTGAATGCAACAGAAGTTCTGACAGGTTTCTTTATTTCTTTAGAGAAAGCAGATGCTGTGCAATATTGTCATACCATATTTTTAATGTATACAGAGGAGAAAAGATTGCAGTAGCAATAAGAAATCTGATCAACAATGGCCTATGATGTCCTTATTGACTCAACAGCAAGTTTTGGTCCTGAATGTTGTGTTTGGTTACTAATACACATAGTTAATACATTTGCTGAAGATACACTGTTTCTGTTAGGAAAGGAAAAGGCAGCTGCTACTACATGTTATATTTATTCTCTAGTTTATTCTCAAGGGGGAAAAAAACCCTTGCATTTTCCAGTTTTCACTGGATTCTTTAAAATGATAACAAATCTCCAAACTGTACCAGAACTTTTGGCTGACAAGGTTTAAACTTCAGGACTTGGGAGCTCTTCCCTTCTGGATCTGAACAGTTTTATTATGATGCTGTTTTGGGGCAACACCTGTGTATTAGCCTTCCCACCCCATGGTCTGCATCCTAGTGTCTGTTGGAAGGAAACCTGGGTGCAAAGGGAGCCACAGGACCCTTTATGTTCTATTGAAAAGTGTCTGGTCTTCAGTGTGAATAGAGCCAAAGACCATACTGGCTGTGATGTTAGGAAGTTCTTTTTTCCATTCTTTATTAAAAAAACCAAACAAACGAACAAACAAAAAAAACCACCCACACACTCTTTGACCCAAATCTGGAGTTTTCCAAAGTGGTTGTGGTGGCTGTTTAGATCAGGAGAAGCTGATGGTCATGTCTCTGTAAAAAGGAGATCTCATCAGAATTATGTGCCAAGTCACATTGCTCTGGGCAGATCATGGACTGACAAATTTAGGAACTTCAAGCTGTTAGTGAAGAAACCTTCAGCCAGTGCTTGATGCAAAATATATCTCTAGTCTTATCTGTGTTAAGATAATAAGCAAGCAATCAGATTTGAGCCCATGACTATTTCTGCTGTGCCTGTTTCCATGGTGCTCTTTGCTGCAATGGCAATCCCTCCTTCACCTCTGTAGGTCTTGCACACCCTTTTATTTTGGGTGACAAGGAGTGCCTGTGTTTGCTTAAAGGAATACCTCTGTGGTGTCAGGGAGGTGGAAAGAAGCCTGAAGTTTTGCATCTTAAGTGAAGGGTGACAAACATGTTAAGGATTAAATATACTGCATGTGCCAATTAGAAAACAAGAGTAGGGAAGAAAGGATTTAATGTAAAGGTATCTGAAATGAAAACTTCACTCAAAAATTTATCCTTCCTCCCTTTCCCCCAGCCCTCAACCCCCTCATCTCTGGTATCTATGTAGTCACTTTGTCATCTGTGTGCTTAGATACATATAATATTAACTTCCCGAGGCTACACAAGATTTCTGTATGATAGATTTGAGAAACAAGCTGATATTCTGACTTGTAGCTTCACAACTTTACAGTAGTCTCAAATTTACCTGGTTCCTTTGAATTTGGGAACTGATATCAACAGTCCAGGCCACCTCCCATTCCTCCCTGATTTTTCAAGAAACTAGAAACAAAATTTGTTGCACAGTCTCTGAAATACTGCAACAGCCTCGAAAAGGGTAAGGCAGTATCTAACAGAAAATGAGGAAGAAACAAAATAAATATTACATTTTGAATTACAGAAAAAATTTGAATCCAATATCTCCTTCTATGCCTGTAGCAGAATATTGTTATTCATACATCTGAAGACAGGTGTTGGTTTTATGTGTTTACATTATTTCAGTTAAAGACAGAAATAAAAAGGTCTTCTACACTGAAGCAGTAGCATTTCCTTGAAACAGATTTACAGGTTGAGGAAAGAATTGCAAGAAACACAATCTGCAGCTCTTTTGGTGCTCTTGCTGCACAAGAACTGATTTCATTGGAACCTTGCATTTTCACAGACAGAAGTTTTGTGGATTTTGACAAGACTTCTGTAAGAAAATTTTGTTATTTTGGGGGGGGAATGGGGTGGGATTTTTTTGGATCCAAGGGGAGGTGTAAGGGGAAGTTGGCTTCATGCCCTGTTATGAATTTCTACAAGCAGTAGAGAAGTACCCAGTTAGTTCACAGACTTGCCAGTGAACATCCAAGATTCAGGTGAAGTTCCAGCAAGAGATATGAAAAGCACTTTATAAAAACAAGGAGATATATATATATATATATATATATATAAAATTTCCCTCCCCCACCAGCTTCAAACTGTTCTGATACTTAGATTAAGAAATCAGAGGCTTGAATGGGGGGGATGTCAGATCTATGGTGCATCCCTGATGCAGTTTTACTTTTGATCAGTCATTTCTTATTTTATTGATAATAAAATCTATCTACTTAAACCCTGCTCTACATTTTGAAGGCTAGTAAAATATTTAAGAAAATTTGCAGCAAGTTCTTGTCCCTGGATTCTTGGAAGTCGGTAGGAAAGGGAGAGATTTTGCTGACTGTTTTTTGGTTTCAGAACTGCTTCAGAATGAGGATCTCTGATCCTTTTCTGAAATAGGAAAAGACCATGTTGTTTTGTAAAGAAATTTCTATAATCTCAGCTCTTGACTATCTAATTTATTTGCAGAAGTGAAAAGTCTATAACAAAAGTCTATAGGGATAGTTCCTCAGCTGATAACCATGTCAGGCTATTCATAGACTGATAATGGAATGAAGCAATACATCATATCTATTAATCAAATACTCTAAGTCATATCAATATTAAGTTATTAACACCAGATTAAACCTGTTCATTTTAATTTAATGTTACCTAAAATAATTATGGTGGTGTACACAATCCTAAATGCATTTATTATGATATGGAGACTGGCATGTTATCTGCCAGTCTGGTACAGGTGTACTGTATTGTCTCTTCATAGTGTAAGAGTTCAACACAAGCTAAGGTTAAATTTCATCTGAAGTCAGAAAAATTCAGCGCTGTTTTTAAAGGAGCAATTTCCAAAGTCTTATTTTATCCCTCAATACGTGGATATAATTACTTTTCTTATGACTACTATATATAAGGATGGGAGGGGGAGGAAAGAAGGCTTAAAAAAAGCAGATTCAAAAGTTAGAATGGCTTGTCCAAGGAAATTGTGGTACAGTGAGCATGTTTCAAGGACTCCTAGTCCTATGATTTAAACACAAGACTTGCTTTTCTTACTTACTCATTTACATTTTAAAATCTGTCCTGAGGAGATTATTGTTTTGTTGTTCATAACAGAATCATGCATGTGACCCAGAAGGTCTGCAATGCTGAAGTGGCCTGCCATATAGGTGGCATGGAAACTCTGGACTTTTGTAGCCATGTCTTCCTGCAGCTAGAGGTTATTTAATTGGCCCTTTTTAATCTTAAAATTTTTCAGAAAGTGCAAGTGTCCTTTGCTTTTTCAGGTTGGTCACAAAACATATGTATTGCTTCATGAGAAGTTCAAGCTTTTTAAATGAAGAGATTTTCAGGAATAAAAAAAATAAAAATCCTCACTTAAAGAAAGTTTCCACCCCACCTACTTCTTTTGTTTTGTTTTTGTCTTCTTGTTTTAGATAGCATGGAATACAGTGTGGATAGAAAAATGTCATCAAACTTTTATGAAGAAATGCTTAACGGTCAGAAGCTGTAGCAGAAAATTACCTTTTCTCTGTAAACTGCTGAGCTGTTAACCTCAATGATGCTAGAATGTACATGAGTGAGCAGCAGGAAAACCTCCTATCTCGCTGCCATATAATGACTTAATTTTCTTCCCAAAGTCTGCCCATGTAGCTTTTATTATGAAAGGCAATTACGTGCTGGAAATGCAGGGCTTTTACTTCAGTTTTATGCACATCTCACTGAAGGTACTCAGAATACTTGCACTAGTTTCTTCTCTCTTCATGTTACTGTTCTCCCTTCTCCATTTTAAAATAATTTTTTCTAAACCTGGGTTTTCAGTGCAAATAGAGACTCTTCTTCCCTCTGTTTCAATCACATGCCAGCATACTGCTAAAAAGCAAAATGCAATTTCAAAAAACAATATTCAGTTGCTGTAGAAAAGATTCAGTATGAGGTCTTTGAACTCCCCAGCCTAAACAAGACAAATATCACCTTCTTTGATTTTTGTTATCACACAGCACATGAGTCTCTTCACTAAAGCTTGCTATTTTTTCAGCAGCTACAGCTGCACTTTATACAGTTGCATAACAAATGCATTACACCAGAATTAGAAAGGTTTGCAGAGTTTTATCATCAGTAGCACCTTTCACTGTTCAGTGCTGTTGCAAAACAAAAAAAATTCATATTTGTACCTTAATAAATCAAAGTTATATGAGTAAAGGTTAGCTTCCTATTGCCCAAATAATCTACTTAAATTTATTTGCTGATTGGTTTGTTACTTCTGCTGTCTTTGTGAGAAGACTTCTCTTTGACATTTTTCAGCATGAAGTTGCTATCCCATTTACTTTTGTTCCCTTCCTACCCAGCTACAATTATCTTTTAATATTAAGTAGGGTTTATATTTCTAATTCATGCATTCAGTAAACATTTAACTTTACTTCCACAGAATCTAGTGGTCTTGGACTTCAGTAACTACTACTTTTTGTATTTAATGGGACAAAATTATTTGTGCTATTACTCTGTTTTAATGAAGCAGAAAGGAATATAAACTATATCTACCTTCACAAAGAATTAATAAATGTTATATTAAAATATGTATTTATAGTTGATGAGTTACAATGTTATAACTAACTACAAGTATTATTGCTAGTTATTTATGCCCCCCTGACTGCAGAACTAAAGATTAGTTTCCTATGGAGTAAACTACAGCATGTGGACCTTGTACAATAGAGACTATATCTGTATTGACTTTGTTGCATGTGCTTGGATCTTGATGTGAATACACAAGGGTATTTCTACTACTGGAGGGGTCTCCTCATGGCATGTGGACTCTCTGTTGAATCTGATTCAAGGAAGGACTGGCTGGGGATATAAAGGCTGTAGGGGCAGCCTTGGCTGCAGTGACCATGAGATGGTAGAGTTCAGGATCCTGTGAGAATGCAGCAGGGCAAAAGACAAGATCACAACCCTGGACTTCAGGACAGCACACTTTGGCCTTTTCGGGGACCTGCTTGAAAGAATCCCATGGGGAACTGTCCTAGAGAGAAGAGTCTAGGAGAGCTGGTTGACTTTCAATGATCACCCCCTCCAAGCTCATCCAGATGAGCAAGAATCAAGTGGAGGTGGCAGGAGACCTGAAAGGATGAACAATGAGCTCTGGACAAAACTCAAATGTAACCAAGAAGCATACAGGAGGTGGAAGCAGGCACAGGTGACCCAGGAGCAATATAGACATTGTTCCAGCGTGCAGTGTTGGAATTAAGAAAGCCAAAGCCCAGCTGGAGTTGAATCTGGCAAGGAAYGTGAAGGGCAACAAGAAAGGCTTCTACAAGTACATCGCAACAAAAAGAAAAATGAGAAAATGTGGGCATGCTGTTGAATGGTGCAGGGGTCCTGGTGACAAAGGACATGGAAGAGGATGAGGTACTAGGTGATACCTTTGCCTTAGTGCTTTACTGTTAAGACCAGCCTTCAGCAATCCCGGGCCCCTGAGATCAGTAAGAAAATCTGGAGAAAGGAAGATCTACCCTTCACCAAGGAGGATCACGTTAGGGAATACTTGAACAAACTGGACACTCACAGGTCCATGAGCCCTGATGGGATGCACCCACACGTGCTAAGAGAAGTGGCTGATGTCATTGCAAAGGTCATGGTTATCTGTGGACTAGAAGAAAGCAAAGGTCACTCCTGTTTTCAAGAAGGTCAAGAACAATGATATGGGGATCTACAGGCTGGTCGGCCTCACATTGACTCTGGGAAGCAGATGGAGCAAATAATCCTGGAAACCATTTACAAACATATAGACCAGCAGAAGGCCAGTCATTAGTAGTGTCCCCCAGGGATGGATACTGAGGCCAATACTGTTTAACATCCTTGTTAATGACATAGAAAATGGGGCAGAGTGCATCCTCAACAAATTTGCAGATGATACAAAACTGAGAGGAGTGACTGATGCATCAGATGTTTGCTGTGTGTGAAGGGAAGGAACTTTGACTGGCTGGAGAAATGTGCTGACAGGAATCCCATGAAGTTCAGCAAAGGAAAATGTAAAGTTCCAGCCCTGAGGAGGAATAACCTCATGGACCAGCACAGGTTCAGAGTGACCCACTGGGGAGCAACCTTGCAGAAGAGGACCTGGGGGTCCTGGTAGACAAGAAGCTGACCATGAGACAGCAATGTGCCTTTGCATCAAAGAAGGCCATCAGCCTGGGCTGCATGAGGAAGACCATTGCCAGCAGGTTGAGGGAGGTGATCCCTCCCCTCTCCTCACCATCTGGGAGGCCACATCTGGAGTGCTGGGTCCAGTGCTAGGCTCCCCAGTGCAAGAGAAACATAGACATACTGGAGCAAATCCAGCAAAGGGTCACAAAGATTATTAAGGAGCATCTAACATGAGGAGAGGCTAAAAGATCTGAGACTGTTTAGCCTGGAGAAGAGATGACTTGGGGAGGGGGTGGGGGGGAGGGTCTTATCCATGCATATAAATACTTGATGAGGGAGGTTAAGGAAGATGGAGCCAGATCCTTCTCAGTGGTGTCCAGTGAAAGAACAAGAGGTAATGGGTACAAAATGAAATACAGGAAATTCCATTAAACACAAGAAAACCCTTTTTTTTACTATTACAGTGGCTGAACACTGGAGCAGGTTGCCCAGAGAGGTTGTGGAGTCTCCATCCTTGCATATCCAAAACCCAACATGGCACTCTGAGCAACCTGCTCTAGGTGACCCTGCTCTGAGCAGGAGGGTTGGACTACATGATCTCCAGAGGTCCCTTCCAACCTCAGCTGTTCTGTGGTTCTGTGATTAGTTTAAATCTAAAGCTTAAGATGATTTATAATCTGAACAAGGAAAGTAAATATGTTTTTAATCACTTAAATGTGTGCTACAGCTTTTACTTGATTAAATGACAAATCTCAAGACTTATCACTGGCCTGTGTTCTGGAGAATGTTTGGCTTTGGTTGCAAAGATGCCTGCAAAATTTTAAATGCAGTGGTATATCACTGTATGGACAATTACTTGTAGACACTGCTCTGTTAGATGGAAAATTAGTGTTATAAAAGATGAAGGTTGGGGGAAGAGCAGTTTGGAAGTGAGAGAAATGTTTTTAAAGATTAAAAGTCATAACAGAGGCAGTGAATATTCTGTTTCAGGTATAGACCTGTACTTACTGCTGCCTTAAGAATAAAATATTATCCATGCTGAATGTTTTGAATTATGTTGCTGCAGCAGAATTTGTATTTCAGCTTTGATTTGAAGGGTAAACAGGGCAAATGATTTTTCAATACCAAGATAAAATACCAATCAATCTCAAGAGCTTTAAGATAAATGAAAGACTTTTTCAGTAAATGATGGTGATGTCAGAGGTAGTGAAAGTTTAAATGTTATACTATTACTTATAAAATCTTGCCAGATCATATGAATAATAACAGCTGTGAGAAAACACAGTTGTAAGGGTATATATAAATTTAATTTATTTATACAGAAAAATGATACAGGGCATAAACTAATCCCCTTGCTCCACAAGGAGGATTCCTTTATCTTTTTTTCTGAGTATCTGCCTGTTTTTTGCTTTTAAATATAACTGTCAATTTTTTTTCAAAGGTGTACAGCCCTCTACACATACTTCATTATAACAAATAAACCAACCCAGTTTCTACAGTTTTCCCAGTCAATCTGTTTGTAGTAACTTTGATTCAGTTTCATAGCAATAACTAAATGTTGTTTAATGGTTATTAACATAATGGATAATTCATACCACAGTAGTTCTGGGATGTTCTGCTCTGAGTCATGGTCCTATTGTTTAAACATCTTCTCTCTCCTAAAGAACACTGAATTCAAAGAAACATAGGAAAAGGTAGGGAAAACAAAATAGTGTGCAAGAAATTTGAATTTCTCTTCATTTTAGAGGAATTCTTAACGTTTTGGGATGTGGGCTGTGTTTTGATTACAGAAACACAGACACATTGCCAGCAGCTGCTTTTTTCTTTTCTTTTCTTTTTTTTCTTTTTCTTTCCTCCTTAAGACTTGATATCATTTTCAGTTGTTTAGAACAGATATGTTTTGCTGAAATTTGCTGGGTGTCAACTTCCAGTGCTTAAGGCATCTCATGACCTTCCTGTGAAAAATTTAGAAACACTGTATTTAGCAGAGGGTGACTCTGTGTAAATTTATCTCATCTAGACAAGTTATAAATTTTGATACTGCAGCTTCTGCAACGTCACTGTTTAGTAGAGTGGGGTTGTTGTTGTTGTTGTGTTTTTTTTCTTAGCAGGTTTGTATTCAAATACTCTACCTATACAGGGTGTACCCCAACCTAGAACTGCACTGGGTTTGCTGGGTTGCTCTGTGCCTCCGAGGGCAAACTGAGCAGTGACGGACACAGGCAGTCTGATGGGAAACACTTTTCCTGTCAGTGCGTAGGAGGCAGGAGCTAGGATTACAGGAAGGAGAGAGTAAGAGAGGCTGTAAGAGTCTAAAAATGTGGAGGGCCTGTGCCGTGGAGGTGATGCTTTCTCAATCATCTTGTTGCTTCATGGAATGAGGGGACATCTGAGGGGAGCACGTTATGCTCCCTGCTCAGTTGCTTGGGAGTTCACTAGATCCAGTCTGGTTAACAGACAAGCAAAGTCTTCGATCGTATTAAATCTGTAAATTTGGAATTTTTGAAAGTCTTACTTTTAGTAAGGCATAAATTAAAAAAAAATGAAGGTTCATATGTGAATACAAGAGAAAACACTGTATTAAAGACTATATTGTTTGACAACAATACTTAATGTTATTCCTGATGTCATTCACTTCCACTTTTCCCAGCTTTTGAGAATTCAAAATCTGGAAAAAATAGAGTGGGAGAGAACACTGCATCCAGTCTTCTAATCTCTCTGTTTAGACTGTATATTTATTTGCAGCTCAGTCAATATATGAAATAACACACTCATTTACCTCAGTATAACTAGTATGAAGTGGCTATGTTTGGATAGCACTTTCTTAACTGTTTCCAGAAAAACAGCAGAACATATAGAGGATTTCTGTATTATTATTATTTTTTTAATTCATCATTTTGTCAGGGGAGTATATTCCACTATCTTGTTCTATCTAGTTCTAAACTGGCCCAAGAATGAGGTGCTAAATTTCAATGAGAAGCATGTTTTAAACAATAAGTAGTGCCATATATGCAAAACAAATTGGAAAACTAAATCTGTATAACTAACTTATTTGCCTGTCTGCGTAACAAAAAAGAAAAGGAAACAAAAATAAGCCTTCCTTAAAGAAGTTGTCCACAAAATTGTACCTTATAACAGTAGATGTTACCAATCCAGAAGCAGAATACTAGCTGTCTTTGGTAATGCCCAGAGCTTGATTAAATAACATGACGAAAAGAAAAGTTTTCTCAGCAATAAAATCCAGCAAAGTACTTATTAATAGAAATTCCTAACTATTCTGTTGAATATTTTAGGGGAAGACAAACTTTTTCCTGAAGCTGAAGTATTTATGTTTTGGTAATCAAAAAAAAAAATCTCTATTTGAAAACTTATGCAAAACTTAATAAAGGAAAACATCAGCTATAAAAACCTAAACAAACAGGAAAATGAAGCGTTCCATTTGATCCAAGACTTTTACTTTTTCTTTCTTTTTTTTTTTTCTGGTTCAACCAGCACAATGAAAAATCCATTATTCACACAGCTCAGCTCTACTGTAGGCTCTAGTACAAAAATACCCTACATTAGAACTGTGACAAATCAAAACTTTAAATTGACAAAGCAGATCCGCACAGGGGGACCATGTCTTGAGAGTTATATCAAGCAGTGACAGAAACTGTGGGGGGTGGTTTGCCTATTAACCCCTTTGTAAATTGTGCATATACATTCAAAACTAAATGAATTTATCATATATTCTTATGCTAGCTGTGTATATGAAAGCGGCACACGCTTTCTGTCTGTCCCATGGTTTATACAAAGAAACCATGAAATATTAAAGTTTTCGTTGTGGGCGAACACCATTATTTTTAAGAATGGCCTGTGAAAAGCTGCTCACACTGTGAAAAAGCCCAGCAGTGTTCCTAGCACTGTAGCTCAGACAGAAGGTTGCAACCACTTTTGAGATATTTTGACAACTTTTTTCAGTCAATATCAACAGAAACCAAATCCTTCGTGTTCCTGTGTAGTTTAAAGGAGAAAACGGAGGTGTACAGTCCGTTCCAAAGTATCTAATATCTCAGTAGTTATGGGACGTATTAAGAAAACGTAGGTTCAACTGTTGTCTTTTTCACACCAAAGATGAGTGCTTTGTCACTTGTTTTTTAACTTCAGTATATCCTTCCTTTTAAAGTGTGTGTGGGTTTGTTTTTTTTTTTAATAGATGTGGATTTCTTAGAACCTAAATTTTTGTCAAGAACACTTTTTCTAAAAATCATTTTGACGAAACGGCCAGCCAGCCTCTTCTAAGGAATAATATTCTAAATAGTTTTAAGAGCCAACTTAACATTCATTGCATGATCTTTTTTTAATACACATGGCTACAGAGCAATAAATACAGAAGTACCACAAATTAACACTTTTTGTAGATGGTATACTGACACTTTTCCTAAGTTAGGAATGTTAAAATTTACATAACTTTAAAATGATTAATTTCTAGCAATTGTGCTGATAACATAAAAAGAGCAAAATATGGAAGTAGAAAATTAATATTTATTATCTGAAAGCACAAAATATGTTAGGAGTGTCCTAAAGCCATGTTTTCCTTTCAGAAGAAAGATTCAAACACGTTAATTCTTTGAAAGACTAGGAGACATCTATGTTTCTTTAGGTACTTTTCTAATGACTTGATCACTTACCCCAAAAGTGGAATTCTGAATGGACCTGATTTACAGCTTTACGGTTTGAGTTCACTTAGTACTTTAGAGGTTATTGTAAACCAGTGATTAACATTGTGTTACTGCAGATTTGCTGTTCTGAACTTGAATATTGACCATATAAATTACAATAAGGGTTAGGGCCATTGGAAGCCTAAATTACTATAGCTAAATAATGAGAATTATGAACAAAACAGTTTTCTATGTTGATAGAAGATGGGGAGAAGGAAGGGGTTTTTCTTTGTATTTTAATCAATATGAACTCTTAAGTTCTATGAGTTTCTAAAGCTTGAGAGCAAACATTGAGAATCTAAACGTGGCACATCCCTGTTACCACTGATACCTTATTAAAGAGCAATTTATTCTTTTTTACTACAGCCAATTGTTACTGCATTTCATTAAAAATATAATCAAAGTACATAGGGAGACATGACTTAGAAATTGCTTTGTAATTCCCTGGCTCTCCAGTAGTCTCTTATATGACAGGTTCTCTTCAGCTTCCCCAACTTTTATGCCATTTGGGCAGATCTGGAGAACACTTCTGCAGTAGGCAGAAAATATGTGTTTTTCAAAAATAAGAGCCTGCTGACTCTTGAGGATATGAGAGGTAGCCTGGTGTTTTGAAGAATTTCAGCCTACTTTGGATGTGTTGTCTGTAACAATTTAAAGGGAGTATAAAGTGTAGGGGAACAGCACTCATGAAAAAAAATAGAAAGGTTCCAAGATCTGTTTTGTTTTAAATGTCCTGAGAACTGTATTTGGCAATAATTCATATGCGTGGGTGTGTGGAGATTAATATTATATGCAGTGTTCTATAGTGGTTTTTTTGTTTGTTTGGGTTTTTTTTAGACTACTTCCACAGAATCAATTGTGTTCCTCTACACACTTGTTGAGGGCTTCATTTTAAGGATCATAGTAAAGACTATAGCAATGCTTGCTCTTCTTGTCAGCAAAGAAAAGGAGGAAACAGTTGTTCTGAACAGAAGAGAGAGTGTGTGACAATAAGTAGCCTGACTGAACTGTATAAAATGTGGCAGTGTCATCCATACTGAATGTGTAATAGATCTGTGAGGAGTTCATTATGCTTTACAGCTATGGGGATTACGAGGAGATCCTTGGACAATATATTTACGGAGATGAGGCAGAGAAGAGGGGTGAAATCCATTTTTAGCTGCTCCTTGGGCTTTCCTCAGAGTGGATGCTCAGGAGTACCTAGAGAGGCCACTTAGGAAATCCAGCTCTTTGATGGAGGTATAAAAGGTATAATGCAGCAGTGCAGTTCTTTCCTTGTGGCTTATGAAAACAGAAGTTGCCAACGTGAAACAAGAGAGCTAGAAGGAATTCTCAAAGACATACATAGAGATTCTTAAAAGTGATTGAATTCTGATGATAGGTAGATTATTTGAATTAGTGAGGGAAAAGAGCAAAAGAATGAGTTATATTTACTATGAAAAGAGAAGGGGGGGGGGAAATGTAGAATTTGGAGGAAAATAACTAGAAGCTTGATGGTAATGCTACTGGTGCCACAGGAGTGCCCCTGCAGACCATCCTGCTATTTCTCATAAAGGAAAATGGAAGAGTATACAGAGAACAAAAATAGAGGAACTTATCCAGGAAAGAAGTGGAGAAGAGGCTGAGAAGAGAGGTAAAAATTAAAGAAGATATAAAATAGGCCAGTAGGCAGGAAATGGGATTAATCTGGCAAGCATTATGCTATAGTAAAGACAGATGGCTTTTTCTGTACAGTCATATTTCTGAAATATGTATCAGAAATAAAGTCATATGATGATCATAATATAGAAATGAGCTGTTTCAAAGTTACGCTAAGCAAATTAAGTGATTGAAATGTGTGAGAAACACATATAACTAAGTAAGAGGAGGAACAGTGAATCAGGGACTGGAATGTCAGTAGATGATTTAAAAGAAAAAAAGGTGTGGGGGGGACACTAATGTGCAATGTTGAGGCTCCATGCAGAAGTTTTGCAGAATTTGTAGGCTCAGGGTTGGCAGGTGTATGGAATTGCTTAGTGCTACATATGTTTAGTGAGAAAGGATGCTACTTGCAGAAGCCCCATAGACCTCCCACTTTGTATTTTCTTGCCATTTTCTTTCACTTCCCATTCTCTGCAGCCACTTACTGATAAAATGAAAGTCATTTTCTGAATTCTATCCAAACCATTCCTTAGCCTTTTCAATGTTCCCGTTACAATAAAGCTTAGAACATTTTAACTAGTGATTTCTTTTTTGACCTTGAAAGGACAGAAAATAGAGAAAGAGATGTAATACAAAATTACAACACAAAATTGTCCCTTCCCTTTTTTGTCCCCCCCCCCACTTTTTTTTTTTTTGAGATGCTTCTCTGGGAAGATGTTTTATAATATGCCACAGAAATAAATCAATGCATAGAATTTTATTAGAAAAACTGTGGCAATTTGTACTCTACAACAAAATTTCAGCTTTGCTGGAGTATTGAAAACTAGCACTAAATACAAAGAAACCAAACCACCTTCTAGAAAAATATGTGAATGACACAAAAGGTACCTCTGCTATGTATAGAGTGGAACTAATGATACTTGAGCTTGTGTCTGAAGCTGTTTGTGTCTGTTTGTGTAGTAGTTGGTGTCTCAAAACCAGAGAAATGTCAGAATGTTAAGCTGTCTTTTATTGTGAAGCATAGTGCAGTTCCTGGGAGGGAACAAAAAGCATTTTTAGGTGGCAGAATGAGAATATGATGCTGTGGAATAAATCTGTGGAGCCCAGTATGACAGATAGCAAGGACTACAAAGCAGCCATTGGTATAAATACTGAATTTAAAATGACCAGATGGTTCTAGGCTTTTCTCTATATGAACAGATAGGATATATGAATTGAATTCAATAGGATTTGCCTGATGCAGATGCTTGCTTTCTTCATCTGGATGGGGGAACAGCAGGACGGGCCATGTTTTACAGTGGTAAAACAACTTGTAATGGCTTGACGCTGGTTTTGGGAGACATGCAGGTGCATGCTTATCAGAGTATCCATTAAAAGCCTGCCTTCTGTCTCTGAAAGTATTTGCTTTGCTAATACATTACCAGAAATATTTCTGCTCTATGATTGTGTTTGTACAAGAGAGGGAATACTGAGCTATGTAAATAATGCTGCTTTGAGGCGCTTTCTACTATCCACTTTAAGTATTATAGAGGGACGTATCTGGGAGTGAGATAGATTTTTTTTTTTTTTTCTTCTAGGTAGAAGGACAAAATAATATATACAGCTGAAACAAAGTGCCAAGAAGCCTACCCAGAATTTTAAAACCAGGATGCCTGAACTTAAGCTTGTAAACTAATGCTGAAATATGTGGTCTGATTTTCAAGATGTTCGGCACCTGCATTTCTCATCCTTTTTAAAGGCTGTGTTAGATACTGAGTGGCCTTAAAATTTTGACCCCTTCTTATTTAGTCAAGAGTGAGATCAGAAGCTGAATCTAGATTGACTTCACAAACTGTCCTCTGATTTCATTTTCTAATCTCTGCTATAAAATATCAGATACCTTTCTACAGCTTGAAGCCAAACAAGTTCACCAGTCTGTTCTCATTAGTTCATGTGCTCTGTCAATAACATAGTGGTAATAAAACAAAGCTAAAGTATAAGTTCTGCTAAAGTTGTTCATTTTTCTGAGTAGTTACATGCAGGGATCAAGCTCAGCGCTGAGGAGGATTGATATAGTGAATAGCATCTAGCTGAATGGTAAAAATTAGACACAGCAGAAGTCCTTAAATAGTTATAATTTTTATTTGAGCAAGGCTAGGCTAGGTCAGGCTGTAATGACTGAAAATTGTCACGATCTGCCAGCTGTTCAGTTAGGTTAAAAAAAAAAAAAATCAGTCTGGGGCCACAGTTACAGCTCCCACTTCATATTTTTTTTAATTACTGAAATTGTCATAACCATAATAAATACTCTTTTAAAAGCTGGTCATATGCTGAATAAGACAATAGGAATTATTTTGTAAATTTTGCATAATTATGCATAATTTCTTTCATCTCGGGGGTCATGTTATTCAAGAATGTCCAAGCAAAATCTGGATGTTGATGAGAGTGTTCAAATTTGTAGGCTCCTCCCTTATGAATTATTATATATCCACAAATTTACATTCAAAGGGTATAATTTGTTATTTAGTAAACTCCTACACCCACTCAAGCCTATGACAAATTTTGCTTGGTCTCAAAAAACGGCAGTATTTCATACAGCTGGTTAAAATTGTCACAGTTACAAGGCAGATGATAAACACTGAGCTTTGTTTTTCTCTCTATTTGTCCTGCTACCTGAAAAAAGGGATTTTGAGGTTTCTGATGTATGCTTTACCAGCATCTTTAAGCTAAAGGATAAGTTATGAACATCAAGCAAAAACTTTTTAGCTTGAGATTTGTTTTTCAGCCATTTCTATCTTGGTATATTCCAAATTTAATTTATATGTATGGCCCAGATACTCCAAATCCACTACAATACTTTTAGATTTGCTGACTTACTGGAACTTTTAGATCTATTTCTGTCCAAGCACAATGTGAGTGGAATGAGGGTATTCTATTTTTACAGAAAAGTGACTCAAGCTAACCACCTTTGAWGATGTCAGCTGGTACCTCATTTAATAAAAGTTTCTATTCCTATATATTTACTTCCTTAACTGTGGAAAAAGTTGGCCACATCAGCAAGAAATAACTGCATAGCAAATAAGTTGACTGAATTTCTGTATGTTTTGTATCTACATTATGTGGAAGTTTAAGAAAAGCTATAACATTTCCATAGACAAAGGTGGCAATTTCCTCAATTTGTAGAAATAGTGGAGCATTGGAAAAGAGTTTGTCACATCTTGTTTGTCCTGATTGTCTCGTTGTCTGTGGAGGTTATCAGCGCAGCACTTCACCTGGCACCCTGCAGATAACGGGAATGAAAAGGCATAGAGAGAAACCTAGTCTATTGGATCAGCAGCATGCCTTGGACACTTATTTTGCTCTCTCACGTATTAGTGGAGCATTGCTTTAATGTTCTTTACCTGCTATTGAGTAGAGACTAAAGCTTGGAGAGGAGTTAGCTGAAAGACAGAGGCTGCAGAATGTGCAACAGCAGGTGGTAAAGAAAATAACTTGGTTGCCTTTTTCTGTAGTTTGTTGTGATTTCTTTGCCAGAATCAGTTTAGTTCGGAAACTACGATTTGTTTGTCTGCTTGACCAGTAGGCTTCTGTTTGCCAACTGTGCTGTCAGAATAGTAGCTTTGATACTAGCTGTATGTGAAATCCCTTGGAAAACTGAAGATGGTGAAGAAAATAACAGCTTGTTATCAGAATTTCTTACTGAGGTATTGAGATATACTTGGTATAGTTGCAGTAGTTTCTGAGGGAAGCTTCATATATTACTGTGATTTACGACTTACCTGCCTAACAGAGGTTTTTTGACTATAACGTATATTCAGCTCCTCAGTGTTACTCTGTTCCTCTATATTAGTAATAAGTCTATGGCAGATTATGTATCTTTAAATATTTAAATATCTATAACTTCATAATTTTCACCAAATTCCCATTGCTTTCTTTAGCAAAGTAGTTATATAAGTGAGTAATCACCTCAGTAACGGATCAGTACTGCTAGCTGAATGACACGCACATTAGAAATCATGATTTACCAAGCAATCATAGACTATAAAAGCCACAAAAAAATCCATGAGCATAAGCTTCTGGAGTAGGCAGACTCTGAGCACTGTTAGTATCTGTGTCTTGTCAAGATTTTTTTTAAATGCAGGTACTGGCACTTTTTCATGCTTTAATAAAGAAAATCCTGTCATTTATTGTTCTTGTCTACCTTTGTATTAATGAGTCAATGTTATGACACACATTTATGTGAAAGCAGTGTTTTGACTGAAGTTATTCAGAACAAGAGCAAAAGTACTGAACTTTCATTTGAAAAGAGTAAGAAAATATTCTGTCTTGCCCAAACGAGCAGAATATTATTTTATCTAGATAGTACAGCTTGCTTAACAAAACTTACCTAAGAGAACAGAGGTGACATGCCTCAGAAATTCATTTTAATATTTAAAATATTTCTGAATGTTAATATTAGCTGTTAGTCTGATGGGGAGTATCTGCCACCTGGTGGTAGAATGTGCAATTTAAGTGTGACGAAGAATGAGAGATGTTCAGCCATCAAGGAAAACCTTCATTTGCAAGTAAAAGCTATTAAGTGGACACTAAAGTTACCATCTGGAGCATGTCTGCAAAGTTCATCTAACTCTGATTATCCCAAATAACTGATATCAGTAACATATGGGAGTAAATAACCAAAAATCTCAGTGAATGCAATTTTGAATAGGGTTTGAAATATTGGACTGCAGATCCATCAAAATGAAGATGATTACTTTTTTTCCCCCCCCCTTCTCCCCTACTGAAGGGAGGGGGGGAATTCACCAACATACAGCAATAAACATGTTTGATACAGTCGGTTCTTGTCACCAATATATGGGTTATCATGCAGATGATCTTGACCCACTGAACAGTGATGGTGATGAGATCTTAGCCAGGCTGCTGAACACAGTGAACAGTTAAACGCAAAGATGTGTCAAGAAAAGGAGAGCTGCAGCTGAATGGCTAATTAAAATTGCACATAGATATATCTTTAACTTTTTCTGGCAGATTAATATGTAATTTACACCAGTTTAGACATCCTTGCATTCATGCATGGATGTGATTAGTCTGTGAGGGATCTATTAACATTGATAAACTTCTCTGTGGTGTGGTGTTTTTGTTTTGTTTTGTTTTTTCTTCCATCCCTCCCTCTCTGCTATGGCCTTCAGTGGCTATTTTTTAAATTTCTCTTTTCCTTTTATCCTTTGCTGCTACCCTGTGGTTGACAACAGGAAAAACAGTCGGTTCCTTTTTCCTCCCTGTTTATTTATCATTAGTAAAACTGCTTAAAGAATGCCTTAAAACAATGAATGTGAAGTGATTCATTTGTGTGTAGGCCTCCACTATGCTTTAGCTTGTATCTAAGTCTTTGCTTTTAAAATTTTAAAAGACCCTGCTTTTAAAATGCAAAAAGAATATAAACATCACTGAGAGATGTTTCAATCCAAGAACTGCTCTGACTTTCTTTGCATGGAAAATACAGTTATGAAAACTACCTACTTACTAGATTAAGAGGAACAAGGTCCTCAAGGCACTAACACAGGAAATTATTTCAATATACGCGCTTCAGAGTATTGCCTATTTATATCATTTATATTTCTCTCTTTTTAACAAATGAAAGGATTGAAAAGCAATTGCGGTGCAACTGATTTTAAGATCTACATCTTTAATTCTAATGTAGGCTGTGACACTGATAATATCTGCCTAAAAATAGGAATAAACATTCATAGTTAAGGCAAAGATAGATCTGAAAGAGAAATTGAGATAAGGGAAGTGATTGGGATAAAGAAAGAGAAGTCAACTGTAAGGAAGTCTGGTGTGGATACAAGAAATTACTGAAATTGTTGAAAGTATCAGTTTATCAGTTGCCTTTAAGTTAGTTACAGGATCTGACATAAACTTTAGTGTTGAAAAGGGAAATTCCGAGAATCATTTTTCCACATCATAGTCATTCTCATTACGAATTCAGATTTGCAGAATAGAATTCAAAAATAGACAACAAATTCACAAATCTCCATCTTTCCAAGTCTTTGTTCTTTTCAGGTAAATGAAATGTTAAAACTTTTCAGTTTTTTTTATCACTTCCATCATCCAAATATTTCTACCATTGACTCTGTTCTTTTCCCTTTAGCGTGCATTGTGTATATCTAGCTCTTCAGTTTGAGTAAACAACAAAAAGAATTAAGCCCTTGCCTTTTATTTGCCACAACTTTTTAATATGCAACTCAAATCTATGCTTTTTCTTCTGAATTTTGTCTGCTTTCAACTTAGTTTTCGAAGCTGAGAGGCAGTTGATCTGAGATTTACAACACCAAACAAAGATGATTGCTGTAAGTCATGTCGCTTCCTCCACCACCTACTGTATTCGATTCCTTTCACTCAGGTTAAAATGCTGCCTCTTGCATGCCCGCTGACAACTTTTGTGTGCATCCAAAATCCATTTGAAATCAACATCTTAACTCCGACTGAAACAAAGCAAAACTATAAATTAAGTATAAGCTCTGTCAGTTCCTTTCATCTTCACATTTACAACTCTAACTTTTCTGTAACCTGATTTGTAATCAAGGCTTTTCATAAATGTTAGGAGACAGAAAACAGTAGCATAAATACCTTCATCAGCCATTATTTTTGCACCATCCCATGATGCTCAGACTTGTCCAGGCAGGATTTATTGACAATAAATGATGGCGAGCAACTATCATGAAGATTCAAGCTTTTGGTAGATACTTTCAGGTTTTTCATTTATAATAAATGTTGCTAAATTAAGATTTTGGCTTTTTTTTTTTCCTCCAGTAGTGTCCAAAAGAAAGTACATATTCTCATCAGCTCCAGTGATGCTTCTGGTTCTGTACTTTTCTGGCTTCATACCTTGCTTACCTGGCTGCGTTCCTGCATACCTGGCTTCATTCCTCTCTGGAATTTGCTGTTTTAATGGAGGTTAGGCATCATGTACTTACTATGAGAGCTTGCATGGCTTCAGAAAAGAAGTGTTAAAGCCATTGGCTAAAAAAATTTCTTTAACAAAACAAGTTAAAAACTCTTAATTACACATAGTGATGAGCCAAGTGTTAAATTTAGTCAAACAGTTGTTATAACAAGATTATTTCATGTAAAAGTGTCTTTTAGCACAAAGGTTAATGTATGCAAGATGTCAAAAACTTATGTAGTTCTAATAAAGTTCTGAATAAATGGAGTACTACGTTGTTCAACAATGACAGATACTTAAATTATATTTTTAAGCTAGTGCATGACTATGATGTTCATTGATAGCAGTGGTAGGTCACAAACTTTTAGGTCTGTTGTCCTTTCCACATGTAAGCTTTATCTATTAAAGTTATTAATTTCTCTCATGTGCACAGTTCAGACCCAATTGCTCAAATAATARTGGGCCTCTTTACTACTTTTAGTAAACTCACTGAGTTGCATATCAGTCCTACTGTCCCTTTCCTAATAAGTTACATGAGCTGCTTAAAGAAGTGGGGAGATCCATTAGCTGCTGTATGTAAGTGGCCTCTGCTGAAAACCACTGGCCCCAAACATTTGCCTGCAATTCTAGCTATTTGGGCAACAGATATTCTTGGCAAAATACTCCCCAGCATACTCTCTAGCATGTTGCCTTCATTCTGCCTTCCTACCATCAAATATTGCCTGTTGCGGGAAGGAAGGTGATCCTAGAAGATCCTATGCATGTACTGGGGTAGGGGGGAGACAGAGGAAAGAGGTGTTGAAATATAGCTTAATAACTACTGATTTGGATCAAAAGAGCAGCATCATTTCCAAAAGCTTGCAGAAACTCTTGCTTTCCTCTTCCTTACTTTTTCTTACTAGTTAGCTAAGAAGTTGCTGCAAGATCCACTATGGACAAATGCAGTACGATTGGGACTGGGGAAAGCAAGAAGGCCAGATGAAAACAGTATCCGCTTTAAAGTAGGTCACCCCTTATCACTATATTAAGTATTTCTCCTCTTACTGGGTGTTGGGCAACCCTTTATTATTGTTTAAGAAATAGTAGAAATCTCTCTATTCTGTCAAAATATAATCCATTATCTGGTTGTTATTGTTCAGACTTTTAGGTTGAATAATAGCAATGACAAGGGTAAAAACTGTTAACAACCAGTTCTTTTTGGCATCTTTTTCTAATCAGTATCTGAAAGTTCCTGGGCTATACCTTAAACTACTGTTTGTTTTTTTTTTCCCCATAAATGTGTATTTGTGCAAACACAGTAGGAAAGAAGCTGGGAATAAATATATAAGCATTGTGTGATGGTTTTTGGAAAATGACAGTGTTTTTCTCTGAGGAAACTGCTTTAGACTTGATATTGTTTGTCTTGCCAGTAGAATGCTCTGTCTGTGATTTAAAAGGTTTAGAATAAGCTATTTCTCTGTAGTGGAAGGACAAAAATTTCGGGGTCCTCATGAAAATAATTTATTGCTGGCTTGCTATATGTATTTGTCATTAAATTTTAGCTATTTGTGGTCTAAAAATATTTTTATGAAGACTTGTGCTCTTATAAGATGTTTTCTAGATAATGAAGATATTGTCCATTTCAAATGAGTGACACTGTAGTTTCAGTGTTAGTATTTTCCTCTTGAAATAAGTTCCTTCTTTGAGCTCATACTCCTTTTTCCTTCTATTTTGGTTGATATTGAAGTGACACAAGTAAATTTTATTATTTTTGCTTCCTTCTTCCAAACTAGGGTTGAGAAAATGTAATCATGTGCTGTGCAAAAGTTATTTCAGTAGGTCTAGAAAATCACAAATTTGACCCAAATTGGTTATATTATTTCTGGTTTTTTGTAGGTTAGTTTCCAAAACTAATGAAGTGAGGGGAAAAAAAAAACTTCTCCTCTTATTCAATACTTCTTGAAAATTTTCAGGAGCTAGGAAGTCTAAAATCACATCTTCAGTCTTCTCTTCAGAGTGCCTCACCTTTCCTGTCACCAGAATAGTCTTGGTGTCTTTTATTGATGTTCACTTTTTCCTAGACCACTATAATATTTTGTGAAAGAGAAGGAGAAGGAAGAGAATGAGAGTGAAGCTTTTCAGCCTGTATTTACCAAAGTCCCCTAAAGGTAAGATACCTCTTATTCTTAAGTATTTCTATAATATTAACAGAGACTGTGAATATAGATGATTCAGAACAGATTTCAGCCTTGTAACAAGCAACTTATGGAAGATGGGTAGTGTGGGTTCAAATGCTTCAAAGCTGAAAGGAAATATAATTCAGTTTTCTCTCTCTCTTAAGATATTGTGCAAAAGGTAACTATCAATATGTCCAGCATTTTGAAAAAAGTAGGCTTTTCAACAAGTAGCTAGATTGTTAGCCTCCAAAAATATGCGTTGTCTCAGGTTCCTAATGAGATGTTCTGCGATAGCTGTCTGAGTTCCAGTAAGGCTGGTGTTCAAATATACTGCTGTGTCTTTTCTTTTCTGTCATCTGGTTTTGCATAGATAGCAGTTTTTGAGCATTCTGTACCACAGATTTTGCAGTCTTCAGACAGGCAAGATGGATTTTGAGCAAAATTACTAGAATGATATAAAATTATGAAATGTACATACTTGTGCACGTGCACAAACACATATTTTGTAGATATATGTATATAAAGCGCTAGGGGCTGCCAAATCCAGTAGTCCAGCATAGGCTACCGTGGCTCCATGCCCCCAGGTCCAACCAGTAGTGAGGCTGAACATTTATTCCTGGTAGGCGTACACTCACACAAGCACATATGCAGCAAACATGCACATGTATACTTAGCTGGTCACACAGGTCAGCACAAACAGAAACACTCAGCACTCGCACAAACAGCACCAACGGCCTTGTCCTTTTCCCCCCTCTGGCTGATCAAGATGAAGGCCCATTAAGGGCCTAACCTAACCTAACCTAACATATGGCAATTCAAGAAATCTCAAAAATTTATAAATTACTGTGGAGCAGAGGTGTTTCTAATAGGATATTTAAAATCTAGTATAGTGACCTAGAGAAAGCACAAAGCCATAATTAATAAGGACTTTAAATTCCAGGAAGACTGTAGTAATACTAAGTAATAAAAAAGGCATGTAATATATGAGAAGAGAAGCTTTAGTGAAGCACAGAGCATTGGCAGTTTCTTCACGTGAGGCTTAGCTTCCGTTTGGGAACCATCGAGGTAGAACGCATCTACGCTGCCGGCGCTCTGGGCTACTGGCAGCAATTACGGACTGGGGTTATGACGTGTAGGAGGCGACACTGAACGATCACAGTGGCTCCTCTGGTTTTAAAATCTGTTACTTAATGAACTGACAAACTCGATCGTTTAACTATGCCATGTATAAACTCCCTTCACTTCTCTAAGAATAAGGGAATAGTTTTCTAAACAGAAAGGAGAAAGTGCCAAAAAAAAAAGTACCAGGTGAGGGCAATATCTTTGTTGTTTGTTTCCCACCTCGCAGAGGGAAAAAGTAATGTACCATAAAAGCAACACAAGCTCTGTTTATTGGCAACATGGGAAACTAACAATATATTACAAAAGAGGAAATGATCCCCTCAGCTTCAACCACTAACGATTTGTATTTGATATCTTTTAGTCTGAATTGCCTCGTGATGGTCTAATCTGGTGAAAGATTTATTTCAAATCAAATTTTCATCATTTATCTAGCTTGTGAGGCCTTGTCTGTTTCTAGTCAGTAAAGGAAAGTCGCTGCGATTTTCTTGGGAGCTTGCTTGAGGTGTGCAGGAGGGGGGCATGTTTTTAAAACAAGCTTTCATGTATTTTGCAACTGTAAGGGCAACTCTGCTTTGGGAAGAATGCTTTCCTATCATCATCTCAGAAGGGGGTAAGTGATCAAAACCTTGTACTGGAGAGGTGTAAACAAACCTGATAGTTATCATTCAGACTGAAATAATGCATTAGAATTGCATTTAACCAGTGACCCCTGGCAAGACCCTAACACTCGATACACCTTTCCCCCTTATTGGCTTATTTCTACTAAACAAACATGCTAGAAACGGGGAAGAGAACAAGAGCTGCACAGTCCCATCAAGCCAAACCTCTGCTCTTCCCTCACACGCAATTATTTTGGCTTCACCAGCTGATGTCCTCCACTTTACCTTGTGCATTCAACAAGGCTGCTTGCCTCAGGTTTCTCTAAATACCTGTCATAAGACAGGTACTTCCTCTTCTCTCATCTTCTGCTTCTCCCTCTTCCAAACCACCAGTATCCAAATTATGCTTTTGAATCCCTGCACTGTTTCTGAAGAAGACCCATTCAAGCTATGCTGCAGAAAGTTTCTTTTTCTCAGAGATGATATAACTTAGATCAACTTAAGAGAAAACGACCAGCATACAAAAATGTGTTTATCCAACAATATACACAGAGCAGGCAGAGGGAATATGGCTTCAAACGTGTCTCCTCTAAAATCAGCAGCTTCTAGAAAAAGAGTATCAGCCTGAAATCATTCTGTGCTACTACTTCTTGGCAGTTTGCAGAAATACATGTCTGATGAACAAAGTTAATCTTCAATCATTTAAATGTGCAAACAGAGAATAAACTCTAATGCTTATGTGTCTCATAAGCATCCCTATATTTCAAGGGCAAACTGCAGACCATCAAGCAGGATTTCAGAGCTCTGGGGATGGTGGTCAAGGGTCTGGGAGCCCAGGTCATCTTCTCCTCAATCCTGCCAGTGAGG